>NW_023605574.1:0-53607 GCF_013339745.2 Dermacentor silvarum
ACCTCAAAAAGCCGAAATCGAGAAACTTAACACTCATCAGAAAAGCAACCAAGATCGCCATTGGGGATTCTCAGAGAGCTTCGACGGCCCGCCTAAATGTCTAAATAAACTGGGACTCCATAATACTTGGGAAGAACTACAAGAAGTCCACAAGGCAAATCAAATCGAACGCCTGAAACTGACCCAAATGGGCCAAACCCTACTGCACCGTCTTGGTTACAGGCCGCCAGCAGAAGAAATTGAAGAAAAACAGCGAATCCCAAATCACTTACGGGACGCCATTACGGTGGCGCCCATCCCCCGTAATATGCACCCTGTCCACCAAAAAGAGCGAAGAGCCCAAGCTCCTGCACAAAAACTACTCGAAGAACCCCGACACCAGCTATACGGATGTGGCAAAATACCCGAAACGCTCAGCCTTCGCCCTGAGTGCCGTACACGCCCAGGGTAAGGAACAAGCTCCCGCCACAGTCATTGCAAAAGATCCAGACTCAGCGGAAGAAGTGGCAGTCGCGCTCGCCATTTCCATGTGCAGTGATCCAGCCGTGATTATCAGCGACTGGGAAGCGGAGTGTCGCAATTACCAAAAAGGAACTATCTCGAAGAAAGCTCTGAGCATCCTTACCGAAACCTGTAAGCGAAGAGGAGGATATCTTCCAGAGACCTACGTCTTCAGGACCCTGGGACACGAGTGTCTGGCGGGGAACGAAGCGGCCGACGCCGCAGCCCGAGAGCATACAAGCCGAGCTTTCCGGCTAGAGGGGACCAGAAAGGCGACGAGACAGGAAGGCATCTAGGAGAAATACACCAATATTCTACAGCACCATAGACTCGAACGAAGAATGTACCCAATACGTCACCTGAAACTCAACAGAGAAGACACAGTTATCTTAGGAAGCCTGCAAACGAACTCCTATGTTAACGGTATCCTATTGCATAGAATATCTCCAACACAATTCCCGTACCTCTGCAAGGTTTGCGGAGTCCCGGGCAACCGGCGGGTCATGGTAATGGATTGTTCGGGGTCCGTGGGACCCTCGGAAAAACCGCAGACAGCAGAGGAAAAACAGAAGAGGGCAAGGAAGAACTATGGGATGCCATGATGTCTTGCCCAGGGCTGGATGGCCAGCGCAAGTTGGTGGACCGGACAGGGTGGCAGCGAGAGCCCACGGGTTCCTGGAATCAGGAAGCCGCCAACCTGAGGGCGAAGAGAGATCCCTCTCTCTCTCTCTCTCTCTGTCGCTAGTTCAGAAATAAACGTTCATCTTGCTCTCTCTCTCTCTCCCGAACACAATTTCCTTTTATTGCGATAGCAATTATATGGACACTTCTACCGGACTTCTGCCGTCGCCGTCGTCGCCGTCGCCGTGAGGTTCCCTACAGATAAAATCTTCGCCGCGCGCCGTGTGCCCGAGCGGAAGCGTGCGGGGACGCGCGCTATCACGGAGAGCGAACGCACTCAATCACCCACGCGCAAGCAAGGAAGCGGGAAGCCAGCGCCGGAGGGAGCGCGGGGGGGGGGGGGGGGCGCACTTCTACGCTGCCAACAACTGTGCTCGTCGCTCGTCCGCACCGTCTCTTATCTCCACACGGCTCTGACCTTTCTGCGCCGTGCATTCGCCGCTCAGTTTCCGTTGAAGCGATAGACCGCACGTACCTTCGCCCGCTGCGGCGTATATACGCTCGCTGCCAGCGTTGTGACAGTCGTTGTCTGTAGTCGTTCAGTGTGATCTATTCCTGTTTGTTTGTGCGCGCTCACACCACGCTTGTTCATTCAGTTAGTAATAGTCGGGCCACATTTTCCAACGCACGCTACACATGCAATGCTGCCCGGATCGGCAGTGCAGCACTACAGGTGTGTCCCTTCGCACGCGCTGCCCACGGGAAGCGCTTCTCATCAACACCACGGTTTCACACGCGCCTTCTCGTGGTCATCGAGTCTCTCTCTCTTCATGTCGGTCTACTTACGCTGCAGCACACCTGCTTACTTAATCAGCTCATGTTTACTACAATTCATATTGCTACCAAAGCCGCTCACCTTACTTCGCATGACATTGCTGTGTTGCTATCGCATTCATTGCTTCGCCCTTAGGGGGAAACTGTGACATTTTTTAAGAAGCGCACAAAGCTTACTCGTAACACGTCTCTACATATTAATTACCTGCCCAGGCGGACATAATTTGCAAGAAAAACCAAAGCAATTGATTCACTAATTCAATTACTTACGTTATTTAGCATCTTATTTACAAACTGTACGGTACATGTGAAGGGCAGCGTCGTAAAAGTCAAGTTCCATTTTATTGCGATAGCAATTATATGGACACTTCTACCGGATTTCTGCCGTCGCCGTCGTCGTCGCCGTCGGCGTCGCCGTGAGGTTCCGTATAGATAAAATCTTCGCCGCGCGCCGTATGCCCGAGCGGAAGCGTGCGGGGACGCGCGCTTCACGGAGAGCGAACGCACTCAATCACCCACGCGCAAGCAAGGAAGCGGGAAGCCAGCGCCGGAGGGAGCGCGGGGGGGGGGGGGGGGGGCTTCTACGCTGCCAACAACCGCGCTCGTCGCTCGTCCGCACCGTCTCTTATCTCCACACGGCTCTGACCTTTATGCGCCGTGCATTCGCCGCTCAGTTTCCGTTGAAGCGATAGACCGCACGTACCTTCGCCGCTGCGGCGTATATACGCTCGCTGCCAGCGTTTTGACAGTCGTTGTCTGCAGTCGTTCAGTGTGATCTATTCCTGTTTGTTTGTGCACGCTCACACCACGCTTGTTCATTCAGTTAGTAATAGTCGGGCCACATTTTCCAACGCACGCTACACATGCAATGCTGCCCGGATCGGCAGTGCAGCACTACAGGTGTGTCCCTTCGCACGCGCTGCCCACGGGAAGCGCTTCTCATCAACATCACGGTTTCACACGCGCCTTCTCGTGGTCATCGAGTCTCTCTTCATGTCGGTCTACTTACGCCGCAGCACACCTGCTTACTTAATCAGCTCATGTTTACTACAATTCATATTGCTACCAAAGCCGCTCACCTTACTTCGTATGACATTGCTGTGTTGCTATCGCATTCATTGCTTCGCCCTTAGGGCGAAACTGTGACATTTTTTCTACATTTCGAAACGGCCACGTAACCCGTAACAAATTACGTCAAATTATTCGTTTAAGTTACACGATTACGCATGCAGCACTGCCAAGCATGGCTCGCGGCGCAGCCGCCATGTGACGTAATAGGGCGGCGTAAAATGAAGCTCGTCTATAGTCCTTTACATCGGGCGAGGAGGAAAGTGCGCGCGGCGAGCCTTCATGTCTCTATATGGCTTGTACGAGCCGGCGCGGCGCTGTTTGAATTGTTGCTGTCGCGTGCTACGGAACGATTTGCATATGTTTATAGCTCGTTCTCCATGAAATTTGCGTGATGTCAGTTCACAGAAGATCGTCGAAGAACCACTGTGCAGCCTTTCGGCGCCGCAGTAACTGCAGTATAGGGAAATTTCTCTTGGCTGCGCAAACATGCGACGTGCATCATCAGCCGCGGTGTGTTCACGTGTTGTGAAATATTTGACTGTATCGGTTTTCACTCGACGAAGAGAACCGGCGCCTGTGAATCGCCAGCGTGAATTGAAAAAGATATTCTCACTATCGGATCTCTTGGCGTGTGAACTAAAGCGCAAGAGTGCTCGTGTACGGCCAACCCAATGCAATCCCGAAGCATCAAAGCGGCACTCGTTATAAAACATTTCCGTCAGCCACCGGCATCGTTCTCACGCATTTCAAGTATAGTAGACTTAAAACAACTATTCTTTAAAGATATAACACTTTCGCTCCATTATTTTGTTTCTTCTTTATTATTATATTTCTTAAATTTTATTTCACGATAAATCTGTATCCCACTGTCACAGTATCCGCAATGTTCTGACCGCTTCTACCACCAGGAACAACCACGTAAACCATCTATAATTTGATCTTACAGATTGTTAACCCCTTTAAGAAAGTCGCGCATCGACGTGTCGACACGCAGGAGCCTGCAATACAAGGTCATGTTGCGCAGGTTTCAACGCGACGTGTTTCATGCGCACAGGTAGCCGACGAATATCGTGGTGGCCGTCGGAGTCGATCACCCACCAATCCACTAGCCCAAGCAATCGATACCGAAACTGGTTATTGTAAAGAGCCCTGTTATTAGTAGTCTGCGACGTTCTCGTAACGCCGTGTCCTGTCGGCCAACGGGGCCTTGAAACTTTCCTCGGCCGGCATCACTGCTTCCCTTGCTTTTCAGAAATCTGCGTTTGTCGCTCGCTGAGTCGTGTCCGGTGGAGTGCTTACGCAGTGCCCGAAAGGCTCCGTTAGTCAGGCGCAATGCGCAGTCACACTGCGACCTCTCTCTCTCTCTCTACCCTCTTCCTTTTTAAATGTTTATTGTCAACGGACTTGTGAAAATTAACAAGGCTTGCTGCTGGTCTAGTTGGTTGACGGTATATAGTAAAATTAAAAGAGCGCAAAAAAAAAGGACACGGACGCTGTTGGTGAGCGCTTGTGTTGTTCACTCTTGTCCGTGTCCTTTTTTGCGTAATTTTAATTTTACAATGGACTTGTGAAAGTCATGAGTTGTTTCGTTCATAAAAAATAAACGAATAAATACATATTTCCACAAGTGGCTTTCATATTCAGTGATGCCAAGTATGCGCGAAAACGTGTCAACGATGCATTACGATGGGCTGAAACGCACAAAGGTGGAAAAAGGGGCGTTGCTCGATCCCGGTCATACTTCGTGCATGCACACACACAAAAAAAAGTAATAAAAAAGGAGGACACGAAACAAGTTTAAGTAGGGGCCGCTGTAACACATTGGGATCCAAGATTCACGACACTTTTCTTGGGTAAGTGCGGTTTTCACGCTTGCTGTCGTTTGGTCAGCCCCTCGCGTGCTGTAATAATGGTCAGCGCACGAGCACCGGTCAGTCATAAAGCGTTCTTGTGCAAGCGAAGATTCGTCAGCCTGGTCTCGTTATGGACAGCGACAAGGACCACGCTCGCGCTCAATTACTCAGTAAGAGGACGCATAATTTTACGCCCTCTCAAGGAAAATAAAGATCGCAAATTCGGATTCATCCCAGCTGGTTCACAAAAGAAAATTACAGTCATTCATTATGATACACATATCATCAGCGTAGGTGGCCGGCAAAAAACAAAGAGCGCTTGAGAATGAAAAGATTTGTGAAATCGGCCCCAAGCACGCGATCTTAACGGAAACTTTTGCGGCAACGAACGAAAATAATTCATCTTTTTTTAGCTTTTTTGTTGTTAGCGGTGATCGGACAATTTCGCAACGGCGGCATTCGATGTACAAAAAAAAAAAAAAAAAAAAAAAAAAAAAACTTCGTTAAGGCGACTTCACTTCAGACACTTTCCATGCCGAATCGGCACAGTCAGTTCTGAGGAGATGCCGCTCTTTTCCTAGAGCAGAAGTCAATATACTAAACAGTGAACCACATCACTCTATTGATTTGTGCGTCTAAGTCAGAGTATAATTCCGGATAACAAATTAAACTCAAAGCAGCTATGCCTAATAAGTTCGTTTCGGCATTCATTGCTTTCACAGACAGAAAGGAGGCGTAAAAAGCCTTTCTATATGGTGGAATGCTTTGAGAGATACCAAATATTCCAATACACTTCGTACGCGATGAGCGCACTTTTATTTGAGAACTGAAAAAAAAAAAATTCATCCTAGGCAAGAACATGTCTGGTATATGGCCGCTATACTATTTATCGTCGCTGCTCCTTCACAAGGTGGATAACCCCTATACATATTGACGTCATTTTCAAAGAGATAGCGTTAGACGCTCCCAAAAATATTTCGAAGGCAAAAGAAAAGGATAGTAATCATCCATACTGGTAGCTTTGCCGAACAGCCATTGCGCAACCTCTCCCGACGTTATAGCAGACGTTATAATGCAACGACCATTCTCGATCCCATCTCCAATGAAAGGAAACCTGTTTGCAAAATTGGCCAAGAGTGAAAGTGCTGCGATCGCCGATCCTTCTTGCTTCCAGTGTCGCAACGCAGGCCGCAACGAGAGCGGCCAGGCCGGGCTGTTTAGGCGCTCTCTCGAAGGGGGAGGCAGCGTGAATAAAGTCCGTGAAAGGTTTCCAACGGCGCACGACGGGAACAGATGACACAAGACAGAGGCCCAGTCATCGTCGTCAAGCCCTCAATTCACGTGGCGGCGCGTACGGCTCTGCTTAGCGAACGGAAATGCGAATACGTCAGTGGGCTCGGTGAGAACAAATATGGGCTTTCTTATGGCATCTTCGGAATGTCAGAGCGCTCCGGCCGTGCTACAAAAGTGGTGAAAAACAACGTTAAACCAGTATTACGACAATAAGCTGATATGGAAGTGATCATCTTTCTTCGTTATCATCAGAGGAACCCGTTTAAGCAAACGGTAACGCTTAGTAACTGTTTTACATGACCTTTGTAGCGCTACCAGAGCGCTCTAACACGACCACCCGAAAATGCCATTATTCTCTAAATTAAGGAAAGGGCGCTTGCAGAGCGAGAGAGAGGGAACATGGAAAGGAGGGTGGTCGCAAGCCGAGCTCTACTGCCCGGATTCTTGCCGACACTAGGAGGAGGAGGAGAAGAGAAAGGAAATGCAGGGAGATCAACCAGACGCGCGTCCGTTTGCCACGCTGCGCAGGGGAAAGGTAGAAGAAGGGAAGAAAAAAAATTACGACAGAACTCATCTCACGGTAACCGTCGACGGTAATGCGAATAGAATTCGAGCAATCTAGCGACAGTACGTATTCCTGGAGTGACATTGATTTAACACGTGTAGTGGTAATTCTGAGACTTTCGTTGCTTCGACTATATGCAGTGCTGGGCAGTATCGAAGATACATGTATCTAAAATACTATCTTGGATACTCTTGGGGTATCTTGTATCTGTATCATGATACGTCTGGCAAGATCTGTATCAGAATCTGTATTTCCGATAAATGAAAGAGTGTATCGTGTATCTAAGAATACAGGATACTGCTACCGTAACATCACCGTGCGAAACTATAAACGCTGGCTGAACTCCGCTTCACAAGCTGATAAGCTGCCACTAAGCCACCTGAATAAAACTAAAGGCAGCGACATTCTTTTATCTTTCCGCCAGAGCCTTCCCGCGAGGAACATTATAATACCAAATACTCCGTTTTTCTCATGAGCGTCCACAAGCACTGAATTTTCTACTGTCTGACCGTAACAGGTAAGTTGGCAATACTGCATGCCTGAATGTGATAGATATTAGTGGTGCCGGCTGTATCGTATTTCTACGTATTCGGTGTGATTGTGTGATAGGGAACCGCCTTTCTATTTTACTTAGATAAATTTTCTTTTTTTTAGCTCACCTTTAAATTTCTTACTGTTACAAATAACCAGGTAATCGGAGCTATAAATGGCAGTAGTGTTGAATAGAGGCGGTATCCTCCGACGCTTTGTGTCCCTACAATACGTATGAAACGTTTTTGGGCTGCACCAGTTCTTTCGTAGAAGAAAAATCGCAAAAGGATTGCACGTTAATGAATTTGTCACTAACGAACGCTTTTCGCCAGCAGATTAGAATCTGAAAGATCACTGCAGCTATATGTGCTCTCTTTATACACGATGCTTCACTAAAAATGTCGATACCAGCGTTGTTGCTGCGTGCACCTGTCCGGTAATCCGGTATCGCGTAAACGGTAATACGTTTACGGACAAGGTAAAAAACCCACAGCGGCATTTGCGCCATCGTGCAAGAGGCAAGCAGAGCAGCGACTCCCATTAATTACAAAAACGACAAGCAGAAACCGCTCACAGCGCAGCGTATAAAGAGCTTTCATGTTAAGCAGCTATAGCAACCCCAATAAACTGTTTCAGAATGAAAATGTTATACTTTGAGCAAGAAAGACAGAACGTTTGAGATACTAACAGACATTTCATTCAAATGAAACAAGGTTGGTCGGAGTTAAGAAATTTCCAAGCAAACATTTTTGTGCGCACGCGTTTGCTGTTACCTTATATAGATCTACAATAAGATATTTGCGAATGAATCGAAGTATCTTAAGATGCTAATGGAAAGTATCGTATCGGATACAATAACTGCGGGAGTATCTTGTACCTGTTTCTCGAATACTTATTACCCGAGTTATCTTGTATCATGATACAATTGCAAAGTATCTTTGCCCAGCCCTGGGTATACGTATGCCACACACTCTGATTTCGTGCCACTTTGCTATGACACTCGCTTGCCCAGATCACCCACGAGCACGCCGACATGACGACGGCTGTATGACGCCGACGCAGTGACGATGATATCGATGGGATGATATCGATGGTGGTGGTGTTGAAGCAGGCGGGGTTAGCCTGGCATACATTGCCGGCAATTGTTCCGCCTAATATTCCTTTATAGATAGATAGACTTAAACGCTGAAGTAGGCAAAAAATGCTATTCGCATTAAAAAGGAGGAGGGAGGGAAGGAGAAAGATTCTTGTTATTTTTCCCTTGCCCACTTCGACAAGGCTCCAACGCTGGAGCTTTTCCCGCTTTCTCGAAAAAGAGCCACGCAAAGATTTGGAATGTATTATGTAGTCGGGCGTGTCAGCTACCAACACTAGCCTCACATGTGTAAATATAATGTTTGAACATAAAGTGATTAGCTACCGCTATCCGCGCGGGTGTTGACTCATCTGCGCGTCCAGAACTAGCCCGACGCGTGCGCACTTGGTACCTCAAGGCCACGCGTCGCGGTACGCTAAAGCAGTGGTGCCAATGACGAACTGAGATTTGGAGCAATTTTTGGAGCAGCAAAATCTTAATTTTGGAGCAGTTTGGAGCATCCAGATAGAGGTTTCGAAGCACTTTGGAGTTAATAAATGCCAGCTGCTGGACACGTCCTAAGCTATTTCAAACACTTAATATTGACAAGCGTTATTCCAGAAAGTATTTGCTTGCTGTAAAACAATGTTGCTCTGCCTCTAAATAGATGAGTTTCCCTTTAATTTAAATGAAGACAACAAACCTGTTCACACAGTGTGTTGTAATTAGTTTATTCCAAGTTTAGTGAAGCTGCTCGATGTTCCCTTTTACATCGTATGATTTTTTCATTGACAGCTGACACTGTGTTATGTTTTCAGCAAGGCTCTAGCATCAGTCATAAACACCTGGCCAGACAATGTCATCAATGCTATTCTGAGCCAGGCCAGCCTTGATACGCCCCTCGTAACGCTCAGTCATTGCTTCAGACGACACCAGGTACTTTTCAACGGTCTGTTTTTCCTCGTAAAGCTGAAGCCTCTGTTCAGCAACTGGTCGATTCACAACTGGCGTCGACCGATTATTTCTACACCAGCAATTCAAACAAGCTCGACTATTCGGACTACTTTGAGGTACCATCACTGCCCCTAAATTTAAAGTATAAGTACGACCGAAATTTCGGACACCTTAAGGTACCCTATTCTATATAATTCGGACTCCGCCTGCACGACTGCGTGCTAATTTGACCGCCGAGTTGAGCCGAAATAACAATATTTTGGCGTTGATTCGTCGCTGGCATCACCGCAGCATAGGGGGTGCGACTGTTTTCACAACAAATCCATGCAGGGGCGGGGCCTCGCCTCGATGACGTACACCATTTTATTTTTTTTCCTCTCTGTTTGGCGGCGCGGTCGTTTGTGCCCCGGTGCCGCGGCAGAAGCCGCGGTGCCGAGCGCCGACGCGAAGCGGCGGTCGTTGCGGTGTTCACACCCCAAATAAAAAATACTGCTCCAGTCAGGTAGACTGCTCCCTCCCTGATGGTGAAATTATATTTGGATCATCTAAACAGTGATGCACCCGCCGTGGTTGCTCAGTGGCTATGGTGCTGGGCTGCTGAGCACGAGGTCGCGGGATCAAATCCCGGCCACGGCGGCCGCATTTCGATGGGGGCGAAATGCGAAAACACCCGTGTACTTAGATTTAGGTACACGTTAAAGAACCCCAGGTGGTCCAAATTTCCGGAGTCCCCCACTACGGCGTGCCTCATAATCAGAACTGGTTTTGGGACGTAAAACCCCATAATTTTTTTAACAGTGATGCGTTTATTTAGGAATAGCATCGATCCCTTAACAGCAGCCACAATTGTTCCCAGTCACCACCAGCCCAGCGCGTTCTCCGTTCCAAAGCGGCGCCGCCAAACAGAGAGTAAGAAAAAAAAAGAAAATGGTCATACGTCATCGAGGCGAGGCCCCGCCCCTGCACGGATTTGTTGTGAAAACAGTCGCACCCCTAGCATGGTGGTCGGCCATGTTGCCGACACCTCCTGGAAACCGAAACTAGCGAAGCCTAGTTAATCCAGCACCGACCGCGCCCAAACCTTTGGGCAAGCGAACCCGGGCAAGCAATTCGGGAGTGCATTCGGGTTGGCTCCACGCGTCCAGCGTTTATTCATTGACGTGTTAACTAGCGACACGGTCGCGGCGACTTAAGTTGTTTAAGGGGCGCCGACTAAACCCTCGATGTCTCCGCCGACAAGGACAGTGAATGTTCCAAAAAAAAAAAAAACGCCGTCATTCGGCTACGATAGCGCCGATTCCTGCGCGGCGATTTGGTAGCGATGCATACCGCTCGATTCTATATGCCGCCCTTATCATCCACCGATCTCTGCCGGTTGATACCATATAACGCAGGCGGAGCGCCGCTCTTATACCAGTGACGAATCGCAAGGAGTGGCAGCGGAAAAGGCATCGCTACAAAATCGCAGTCCTGTTGCCAAAGGTTGAAGATTAGTGCATGCATTATTTGTACTTTCGTCTTTTTTTAGCGACAGCATAACAATGGTAGAGATACGGATAGGCAAGCGTACGTGCGCGCAGGACCGCGTTGGCAAACTTCGGCTTTATTTTTGGACAATCCCTTTCCGGGATACTTTCACTTTCGCGACATTTCGCGCGACTATGGCCGGTATTATGTAGCGATGCCTTTCATGTAATAATGCCTTTTCGCGCTTATCGCACTTTGTCAGTGGTCGGAGCGACGGTCCGCTCGCGTTATCAAAGGGATCAGCCGGCCGTGAGCGGTGGATGATAAGACTAGAGTAGAATAAGTCATAAGGCATCGCTACGAAATCGCGGCCTAGCACAGGGCCGGTATTTTGGCGACCTTTACGCGCTTATCGCGCATGTCGGGTCATGACGATATCAACGCGTCGCTCTGACCAATGGCGCGATACTATTACCATCACTACAAAATACCGGCCCTGGATGCCGACGCTGACGCTAGTGACGCGAAATCCCGCGAAAGTGAACGTATATCCACGAAAGTGGTCAACCGAGAATAATGTCCTTTTTTAGCCACTGGCGGAATAAATTTAGTTATTTTCTGGCGAATTTGGATATTTCCGACTCCAAATTATTTGTACTTTTAGGCAGTCCCCATAGAGCCCGAATTATCGGTCACCGTTCGAATTATGAAGCTACCCGCCGGGGTGGCTCAGTTAGCTAAGGCGTTGCGCTGCTGAGCACGAGGTCGAGGGATCCAATGCCAGCCGCGGCGGCCGCATTTCGATGGAGGCGCAATGCAAAAACGCCCGTGTGCTTGTGTTGTAGTGCACGTTAAAGAACCCCAGATGGTCAAAATCAATCCGGAGCCCTCCACTACGGCGTGCCTCATAATCAGAACTGGTTTTGGCACGTAAAACCCCAGAAAGAAGAAGATTTATGAAGGCGCTTTAGTCATGCGCGCTACGCACGTCTGCAGGCCACTGCGGTCACACACGTTATGCGCAGGCGTTAATTTTGGCGCACTTCGGCGCAAAATCGTGTATTTTTATCAGGATGGCGCAGGAAATCTCGTATAGCGCAATCTGGCCCATTTGGCGCAGGAGTGGGAGCACTGCTAAAGCCTTCCCAATTATTGGCTTTACTACATTAAAAATAGGACAGCAGAAAGTATAGGCTTCGGCAGCTCATAAATGGGACATACAAGCTAGCTTGTTCGCTCTCACTGAGCACAGTGCAAGAAGCGGTCACCGGCAGGAATAGTAGCACTCGATACTACAAGTGGGCTTAAACATGAGAAGCATCGTGGCATGTATGTTTATATTGAAGTCTGAGCTCAGACTTCAATTCTGTCATGTTCTCCCTGTCGTGTTCTCCCTTGTGCGTGTTTTTTTTTTTTTTTTTTTTTTGACGCTGTTTTAAAATAAATGATCCGTACCAACTAGCTCGCACCCAAACCCTTCTGAGTCTTCAATTGCCCAACTTTCCCCACTTTTCATGTGCAAAGTTGTTCAGCTCCATGGCAGAAAGACGGAACAGAGAGGAAGGAGGACAACTACAGCATTTTCTGTCAAGACGTCGTATAATTTCGCCTGACTCGTTAAAGTCAACGTCTAGTTCTTTGGGCTCCGTGCAATGTCTTCCTCTTAATAGCAAGCGCTCGCGTTTTCTTTACTTCGTGAAGCCACGAGTTGGTCGGCGCTTGCGCAATATATTTAAACATTTCGAAGGCAGCGCAGAATGCATACATGCAAAGAGATGAAAAAGTTAACTCTACATTCCGCACAGTTGAACTGTGCACGCACGGGCGCATCCCCCATACCCCTCTTCTCCCCTCCCCTCCGACGCACCCCCCCCCCCCACCCAACACACACACGAGCACACACCTAGCAATGATGCTTTAATTATTTAATTATTTATATGTGTGTGAAATACTGAGAATGCATCGATCATATGTACTTAGTACATAACCTCCCTGAGGTAACAACACAGGCCTTTGAGAAGAGCTCTTTTATACCTCCTCTCGTGGCTGTGCTTGTTTTGTTTTTTTTTCTCCTTCTCATGTGCAGCTATTTTGCGGCCAAGTTCGCAGACATCTTCGATCGCCCTCGTCTTATTCGAGCAGGACGATAGCCGCACGCCCTGAAAAACTTGCGGCACTGACAGCCCAAGTCATCGACGTAGATGGCGGGAAAAGAGCTGACCTGGAGCGATGACACGACAGCTCCGCTCGTTTCATCAAGTGGCGGAGCTATTAAGGAAAGCGAACTTCGGAGGACGGCTCGAGAGGAGACAAACAGAACGCGGTGTTTGTCCACCGTGTCGCCGTTCCGTCATCTGCTGCTTGCTGTCCCTTCAAAGAGGCTGACGGCCCGCAACAAGAAAGACAAAAATCGAAGCCGCTGCCAAGGTCGGCGGCACGAAATGCTGTCATGCCACGAACAGTCGTGTGTGCGAGAGCTGGAACACTTTATAAGGAGCTTAGTGCACTAAGGACATAGCTCGAGGCAGTATATAGGACGTTTGGGCGACCGACCATATTCTGCGAAGAGGAGAGCTCAACATCGATCTCACCGTTCGTTAACTCACAAGACGTTCAAAGGCTTTGCTGCGTTCCTCAAGATTCACTGTCCTACATGGCCCCGGACTGATAGCAGTTTCTCGCTCTCCTCAACTGCAGGCTCCTCCTTCAATATTGTGGGGTAGCAAACTGGACGCTCGCATCACCAGTTGCCTTTTACTCTCCTCCCGGTCGCAATTATGCAACGCCACAAACTTGCAGCAACGCTTTGCATACGGCGAAGTGAGAATTCTGGCACCATGTGGAGGTATTCCCCACTGAAATCATTGAACAGAACGCGCAAACATTTAGACGCCTTATAAAACAAAGGCGACCAGCGACCAGAAGTAATTCTGTAGCATTTCTGTGCGTGCCTTTCTTTTTTCGGGCGAGCGCGTGAGGGCAGTTAGTACCCGCTGTACCCGCTAATATGCGCAGTACCCGCTAACATACCTCTTGTTTGTCTCAAGCACGGCTTGAGTAATAGCTCATGCCTGCGTTTCATCTATCGGTCAGGCAAGAGCGTGGCGAGATGCTTTTGTTTACGTTATCCCGGCGCCGTTGGCGTGCTTGGTAGCTGCGTGCAAGTTTCCATCCTATAGAATACTAATCCACGTCTTCATATCCTTATCACGCTCATCAGCATGACGTTAGCATGCTTCCAGATCATCATGAATACCTTACATGAGTTCCACAGAACGAGCACCCGCAGTGCTTGTTTTCTGTCGGTTTTGTTTTAATGTTTCTTTAGGAGTCGCGCACAAAGCAACCTAAATGAGCGCTGCTCTGCAAAAGCTAGCCCTGCTGACTTTCGATCGCTGATGCCTCAGGGCCCCGCCCCGTTCCATTTATTTCGGCGCGGTAATTAAAAACCCATTTGATCGCTTGTGGCTCGCCGATAACACAAGACACATACCGGGGCGCGTCCACAACAAAGCTTCATAAGGCCTCCACCTGCAGTTCGCAAAGCAAGAAACAAATGTTTGTCTAAACAAATAAATTTCCAGACAGGAAGCAGAAAAATCTAGAGTGATGAAGCCTGGAGGCACTGTCGCAGATTCATTAGCCAGCACGATATAACAGAGATATCGCTGCATGCATAGCCTGAAGTCGAAGACACGGAGGCGAACACAACGAAAACAAACGAAAAAAAAAAGTCTGATGAGCATTTACAATGTCGGACTCTGAACGAGTACAATATACCGTGCACGATCGCCAATCAGAGGAACTGTATGAGGTTACTATCTACAAGGAAGTCACAAAGTGCTGTGACAGGGCGTCTTTGTTTATTTAGCCACCGACCAGTGATCAAGGGCCTCGGTCACGGATGAAGAACTCCTATTCAGCAGGCTGTAGCGGCTGCGCAAGGTCTCTCACTGTTGCTCGCTTTGAGGGCATTCCATGAATTCCACAGATACACATGGGTTGTTGCAGTGACTGCAAGCGGCGGAATACCTTTTCTTGATTCTTGAAAAAGCAAAGGCGTTTATACGCCACATCCAGGCGCAGACGATAAATGAGCCTTAAATTAGACGATGAATGTGGCGCACCCCTCATGCACAACGATAGTAACAATTCGACGCCTCATTAAGACTTATACGAAAAGCCAAACTTCAAGAGGGCTGGAGCGGTGCAAAAAAGCTCAATCTTGGACAGCAGCTGCAAGGGTCCCAGGGCTGGCGATCAAGGTTTTATGGCTTGAATGTCCATGTTGGGGCTGCCTTCGTACACATAACTTTATTAATATTTTACATTTTGCAGTTACGCGCAGAACACAGAACAGTAGAACACTTTCCCGCTCTGCCGTACATATTCGATCGTCATGAAAAAAAAAGAATATGTTTATGGAAATGTAAAAAAAAAAAAGACAGTTAGGTTAGCATGCTTCCAGAACGCTTCCGGACCACGTGTTTTCAGAGTACATGACCCGTGTAAACGCAGTCTGCCATGTGCGCGCTCAAGCAGCACAAAGGTATTCAATGTATTGAACAATACGATATAAAATAAGTCTTGACGCCTCTTATTGGTAGCTCTGTGGTAATAACATCAGTGTAGGTAGCGCCCGGACCAGCCAAGCAGGTATAGTTACTGATCGCGAGCTTGCGTGGGGCAGTTAACACCGCTCGCACACATCTCTAAAATGTGGTGATGATGATGTTGATTCCTATTTACATCTTTTGAAACGAGGTAGCTACTACAATATGCTGAGTCGTCTCTGGATTTTATCTGCAGCAGACACATGCTTCACCTTATTGCAGATAACTGGTCTTGCATGTTTTTATCATCAGGCTGCCAGCTCGGGCCTCAACAAGCTTTGTGTCTGTCGTACAGATTTTCCTTTCTAATTTCTTGTTTGCTATTCGTATATGTCCACGGTCCTTTTTGTTCCCATCTTTTGCATCCAATTTACTGTTTCTGTTTCTCTCACTTTCTTTTTGATTACTCCTGGTTGTCTATTTACACTTTCAATTGCCGAAAGAAAGTTGGTTGCCAACTTTCTTGACTTCTTCCTCTATTCTGTGTTCACGCTCATCAGGTACAGATATCTGCGCACCCTAGCCGCCCACTTCTTTTCATCCATGTTACCAAGTTATATTCGTTAAATATAATTTTACTTTGCCCTTCTCTTACCTCAAAAGAAGTCCAAGCTCATGTCTCCCTAGACTTCCTCATTTGTGGTTTTACCGTGGGCTCAAATGCCGATCGGCCCATCCAGCCTTTGGTTAACTTCCAACCCCGAGGATATTTCTGATTTTGAGCACAGAATAACGTTTGCCAGCGTTAACGCTGGAACCATTACTCGTTTCCAAAGACCTCGCACCAGCTCATATTTAGTGCAGCCCCAAAGTGTTCTATGTTTCATTATTGCTGCATTCCGCTTCCCCTTCACCCTCAGATTAGCTAGGTGGATGTTTGAGTAGGTCTTTCCTTCGGTTATGCTATACCAAGGTATTTATATTGATTTACTATAGGTATGACTTGCTGTTGAATTGATACCACGTCATTAATCGTCTCCTACATTAAATACCACGATTCCCAATTTTTCTGTGCTATAAGTAAGAGCTAGATGAGTCACTTCATTGTCACACGTATTCGCAAGTCTCTATAAATACCTTGCATTGTCCCCTAGTAGCACTACGTCGTCCGCATACATCTGCCCAAGGAAGCTCTATTGCACCCTTTGGCCATTACGCATGTAAGATAAGTCAATTCGGGAAAGTTTTCTTAAAAGTGTGAAATTGAACAGTAATCAAATAAAAGAATATGAAAGATGGATTATGAACACGACATTTTATAGGTCACTGTTGCAGTATCTTTATGAAACGGGCCTGCATGCTTGTATTTAAATCTATTATCACGCTATGCCGCGTGGCAACCGAGGCGAAAAAAAAAGAAAAAAAAAGAGAGAAACCTCATTCCCTGTTTTCCAGTCGTCTTTTTATGCCCTTAACGTAAAGCGTGGTCAACAATGGAAACAGAGGGAATCCTTGCTTCAGTCCTCGGTGAATTTCTACTATATTTGGGTGACAACCAAATAATAAAGTGTCATGTACACCGTTGTCCATATCTAAGTGATTTTCTATAGATACGCCAGCCAGTTGCGTTCGTTCATTCCCGCGACGTTAAGGCAGAAGCGGGCTTCTTTCAATATTGGCGTTTCTCGGGGTATGACATTCGAGATCGGGGACTATGTATTGGAACACGGAGGCACAGAGGACAGGCGCAGTGTGGTTTTGTGGGCGGACCTTGTACTAAATTCTCAGTGTGTTATCGAGTATAGTTTTGTGCATTTTTCGCCCTTCCCAGGCGATTTTTGATCGATTGTTCTAATACATCTCCCTGAAGAGCTCCGCGAAATCAGCATCTATGCCCTCATGCTTGAGAATATTCCGTAGCTACTCCTTATCTACGTTGTTGTAAGCTCCCTTGCTAAATGGAAGCGCTATCCATAATTGTCTGTTCTGAGCCACTGAAATCTCTATGCACTGAGTCAGTACAAAAATACTATCCTCTAAGCGTTGGCATAGCTTGAATCCATTTTCGGAAGGAATTCTCCCATCAACAAGTGCCATTTTCCAGTAGCGGGTGCGGAGCAGTTGCATTATTTAATGAGTGACGTCTTTTAAATTTTACCACAACTCAACACTTTATGAACTCACATCAGTGCACAGGAGTAACCTGTACAGTTTTATGGTCCCCATTTATGTGCCCATTGAAACTCTATTACAATGTTTATGTAAAGTTCATATCAATCCAGCATTCACCCTCTTAAATCGTTCTACTTTTGTAACCACCACGAGACACTCCTGGTAGCTGTCAAGTTTGGTTTCATTCTAGAAAGCCGCAGAGGTTCGAAATACACTTTTGTACAGAAATTCTGCAATTAAGCAGTATTACAGTTTTTAAGGAAAAATATTAAATGCAGAAAGCTGTCTGCACACGGGAGTTATTGAAGAGACGCATTGACTATATTTACAAGGCCCGAAAAAAAAAAGTTCAAGTGATTATACGTGGTGGCGGAATAGGTGAACTGACGTCGACGTCTCAAATTCCTGACTAAGACCCTGCGGTGCGCATTTAGACGCAATGCGCATTTGTACGCACGAAAACTGACACCAAACGTACGAAAATACCGACACCCTAGCCTGGTGTCGGTATCACATCCCGTAGAAGGTCACATGACTCGCGTCGAGGGGAAGATCACATTTCTGAGCCCAGCTTGACACTGAGCGTCGTGGGAATTGTGAACTACCGACGAGCCGGGTATCGCGAGCCCTTTAGCGTTCGGCCAGGACCGGCCTTAATGCGACCTCGGCGGCGACATCGCTGCACAGAGTACATTTAAATTGGGGCGCAGATCTAAATTTTCTCGCTCATCTTTGTGCGAGGTTGGTACTACTCCGCAACTGATGGGCAGACCGTCCTCATGGGCTAAGCAGGCGGTATACGGCGCGGCGTCATCTCTCGTCTAGCAGCAGCTAGCGGCTATCTAAGCGCCTGACACACACGCGCATCGTACCGTAGTTGTGTGTGCGCAGTAGTGCACGACCTGGCTTCCGTCTTCCTTTTGCTTCGCTGCCGCTGTCGCCTCCGCCGCTGCAGTCTCGCGCACTCGGCGCGAACAAGGAGCCGGGCCCACATCGGGGGAAAACGATGCCTGCGGGCGACTTGCCGCACGCGCCGTTCGCCGGGACACAGGCAGCGATGGCGGCGGCGACGCTGTTTATTCATTCCTCTGCGCCCGGTCTCGTGCGAAAGGCAGCAATTGGCTCCGCATGAGCAGGCAGGCGCCGGCTGTACCGCCGCGGCTGCTTTCCGGTCGCGTCGCATTCCGAGAACATGCAGCAGCGGCATCGGCGGGGCCGTTCAGCCAGAGCGAGGGATGCACCTGTACCGCTACCATACCACCGCCCTTGGGGGCGCTTGCCACGAGAGGAGCCGCAGGACCGCGGCTCCGGTACGAGTACGGTACTCCGGAGGCGGAGCTCTACGCCCCGACTTACCGCGTTCAGAAAGCCAGTTAACTGCTATTCACAGGACGCAATCGAGGCAACTTCCGAAAAAAGAAGCAATGATCAATTTCAAGTACTATCACGCGGAAGAGAAAGAGTTCGGAAACTAAACGCACTCAGAGCAATATTGCTTTACGAGTTCTATAAGACTATTTAAAACAGGAGGCAAAACTCACTGCCACGAGACACCGCTTTCAATGAAAACAAGAGGAATGCGGGAGATGTAAATTTAAGACGATGAGCAACACGAGAGCAAGGTGAGAGCTCCAGCTCTCACCTTGTTCTCGTGTTGCTCATCGCTTTCAATGAAGAGGTTTCTAATGACGACGCTGTTTGATGGGCATTCTCAATAAGGCATTAATACGTGTGCAACATCTACCAATGATCAATGGAGCAGACTGGCCATCGAGGCGGGTCATACGGCGACCACACGACGAGAAATTAGAAAAAGCGCAAGTGCAATCGAGGACAAGGAATGGAAGGTGGGCGCACACAGTGGACAAGGAAAGATTTCGGCGGCCAAGCAAATTGAGCGTGAGAAAAGATGCTGAGCTTGCGTGCTTTCCATTTAACAATCAGTCAAATGTTTTGCTGGGGCCGGATTCACAAAGCCAACTTACCAACAAAGCTCGGTGCAAGAAAAGCTTTACGAATTCAGCGTATTCGCAAAGTTAAAAACCGCCTTTGTAAGGTAAATAAGATTGCGATGCCCGACGCAGTAAAAACGAACGCTGTGATCGTCAAGCGACTATGGTGCCTCAGGAGGTGCGCATTGAGGCACCCTACAAGCGTCACGTAAGTGATGGTATACCCCAGACGCGTACTTCCGTGCTTGCACCAAAGGTAACCGTAAATCTATTCACAAAATCAAAACGGCTGTCGCAGCTGCCGAAGCACAAACGAAGTTCTGCGATACGAGTGTAGCAACATCACAAACAACATGGTGAAGGTCAAGCTGCCACTGGTATAGGCCTGTTGCGCTGGACTTTTGGGGGCACCCTAGTGCGACTTTGGGGGGGGGGGGGGGGGGGGGGGGGGGGGGGGCAGGGGGGTATTCTGTAAGTGTCCACCTGGTGGACATGTCCATTTCGTCTGCTCCTGAAGTTCTCATTGCCTGGCCTTGGGAACATGCGCAGAAGGAGACAGGTGCCCCCGGCCAATCAGCACTTAAACAGCGGACGAAATGGACATGTCCACTAGGTGGACAGTTAAAAAATACCACCCCTGTGGCTAACGACAAAGTTGGCTAAGTAGAGTCCAGGCCGCAGCTCAGCACATTGACTTGCGCTTTCCCCGGTAATGAAAACTCGTCTCGCTTACTTTGCTTGCGCATTCTGGTTTCATTTCTTTCCTGATTTTGCTGTTTAGCAACAGAAAAAGGCATCTGCATTTGTTGGGAGTAGCCTATGTCCGGGCTCGTCGAAAGAGGGCCCCGTTCGTGGTCTAACTATGCAGAAAGCTGGAGCAAAGGACGTCGTCCAGTCTCTTAAACCATCACTGGAGCTGTTTTCAATTCACAACTGCCACGCACAAGATTTTACAAGCCTTGAAGTCAGTTTCTCATGACGGCAGGGTGAAACAGCACATGCACGATTAAGCGAAAGCTCGTGATACGACATCTCTATGCAAAACAGGTCGCCGAGAAGACAAGCGAAACAAAATCGACTGAAGTGACCTTATAATATATAGCTAGATGCAGCATGCAGTGATTGAAATGGGGATATTAGCTCGACATAGCGCCGTCTCATTTTACGTTGCTGTAAGGAGATGATTGGCAATGCGGCAAAAGATTTGCGCATCGCCGTTCTCGCTCTAAGCAATCTGCCCGTACGTAAACAGACAGAGGCTACATAGCTTCATCACTGGATTTACGGATGGTTACAGTCGAGAATTCTGCATTTGCCGCAGATAAGCGTAATATGGGTCGACCATCTAGATATACCGAGGCTCCACGCGCATTCATTAGCAGGGGGCTTGCGGGTGTTTTAAAACAGGACGTCGTAGACCGGCGTTTAATCTACAGCTAAGGTGCCTAAGGGACTAAGAGTGCCTTGATGCGCGTGTTTTCGCATCGAGGCACCCTATTCTTAGCGTTTTCGCAGAGGCACCTGGCAAGCGCAACAGGAGATGACGACCGATACCTGAAGATGAGAGGCCGACAGGTGTTCTCTTGTTGCCGACGCACTTTGATAGCCCTTCTGAGGATGTGCAGCGTAGCTTTCGCGGATTGTTAACTTATACCCCATCACACGGACACACCAAAGGTTCTTTGAAGTTAAGGAGCATAGAGCTTTCAAAGCACATTATTTCAAGAGATATGTGCCAGTGCTACACGGTCTCCGCTGAAAATGACAGCCCAGAAACAAAACAGAAACCACAACGTGACCTAAAACGCAAAAGTGACGAGGAACGAAAGAAAGCTAACGATGCGCAAAAAAAAAAGAAAAAAAAAGTGGACACTTCGATGCGTAGCAGCCGAAAAGCAAATCGCACATGGTACCCATGTTGCATCGATGTTGCTGATGGCCACAGGCCGTGTCGGCGCTACTGTACCTGCACATTCATAATTGAGATTGCGGGTGTCACGAAAGTGTTTAATGCTTAAAAACGTCTATAATACATTGAAACTTGTTTTTAACAGTTAAAATTGAACATCCGCATTGATACAGTATTTTTTTTCTTCTGTCGGACGCCCTTTAGGCTCAAGAGTATTCCTTTGAGATTTCAAAGGATAAACACAGACTCCCTTGACTCAAAGCTCTCTTCAGCGCCCCCTTTGATGCGCCCATGTGACAGCGCGCGTCTTCCCTTGAAGTAAAGGACCTTTGGTTCAAAGGACTTTGAAACCTGCCGTGGTTGCTTAGTGGCTATCGCCATCGTAAGCACGCGGTCGCCTGCTCAAATCCCGGCCACGGCGGCCGCATTTCGATGGGGGCGAAATGCGAAAACACCCGTGTATTTAGATTTAGGTGCACATTAAAGAACCCCAGGTGGTCCAAATTATTCCGGAGTCCCCCAATACGGCGTGCCTCATCATCAGATCGTGGTTTTGGCCCGTAAAACCGTATAATTTAGGACTTTGGAAGTGTCCGTGTGACTGTGGTATTAGGCGTGCTGCTGTGCAAGACAGCAACTTCATTACTGTGCTGCGCCGGGCAGCTTGTTACAATTTCAACTGGCGCTTAATGTCCGGCAAGTTATTTGTCCAGGCTTTTGATAGCCTACATTACTTTTATTGATCGCGAAGACGCCGTGTGGTGTGGTATATAGATGCCAGATGAAATACGACATCCTTCCAGGGCGATCGCCAAGTTGGTAAGTCATGTGACCTGTTTTTCAGCACCCTTACCTGTTTATGCTGGTTTGTTAGCAGTCAACCTGCCCATATGCTGATTACAGCGGCGTATTATTATTATTACTATTTCTATCAGTGACGCAGTAGAGATATGCATATTCTACCAAAATGTTCGAAGCCTACGCACCAAAGGGAATTAGTTTGTTTCAAATATTGTTACTTCAGCTCATACTCCAACTGTTTTAAGTGAAACCTGGCTTTTACCTGACTCTCTCCAATTTAGTGTAGGGTAGCAAACCGGAAACTCTACTCCCTTGTATTTTCCTCCGTATTACAGCGTCTTTCGTTCGGATCGACATTATTCCTCCTGGAAGCAGAAAGGTGGTGGCGTCCTTATCGCTGTTGAT
The DNA here is from genome assembly GCF_013339745.2 of Dermacentor silvarum. Lineage (NCBI taxonomy): Eukaryota > Metazoa > Arthropoda > Arachnida > Ixodida > Ixodidae > Dermacentor > Dermacentor silvarum. Next base: position 22,558 of record NW_023605574.1, read on the forward strand.
ATCGCGATAGGATGCGTGCGTCGCTTAATTAGATATATAGAGTGCGATCATGAGGCTGTTTGGATAGGCATGCGCTGTTCAGGTGGTGAACGGCTGTTGATTGGTGCATTCTATGTAGCACCTGACGTAACTACTGCTGCATTTCGTCTTATCCTGGTATTAATTGAAACCGTTGTAATTTCGCGTAATAACCACAAAGTGCCCTGAATGGTTTTCTAAAGAAGTAAAAACGGCAATAAAACAGAAAGGCTGTGCACACAGAAAAGCGGGGCAAAGAGGCCTAGAGGATAAGTGGAAACTTGAATGTAGGCGCTGTCGTTGTCTTTGCAAATTTTGTTATAACAATGATCCCTACCACCCCATTGGGCGTATTCAAGCCAGCATGACACGTAATTCAAAATATTTAAAATATTTCTGGAGCTGTGTGCGCTCTCACTTTTATAAAAATAGCGCCGAAGATGTACGTCTTGTTGATGAAAGTGGCGATGCTGTCTCGAACACTGCTGATTCCGTTGTAGAACATTTATGTTCTGTATTCGGTGTAATTGATGCTTCTAACCTCAAGTAACCTTCGTTCTCAGTCTGGTACGCTGCGTGCGCTATCAGTCAATGAAGACCTTGTTTTGAAGTGTATAAAGCTCCTCAAACCTTCCCTTTCTTGTGGAACTTATGGTATCCCTCCCGCACTGCTTAAGCCGTATGGAAGCATGCTTGTCCCTGTTCTCACAAGCATCTTCGACAGTTCCGTATAAAACTCCAGTACGCTTCCTAGCGCTTGGAATGTATAGCACCGGCAGTGCCCGTCAACAAATTGGGTGCTAGAAGTGCAGTTACTAACTACCGGCCTACATATGTCCTCTGCGCAGCGTCAAAAGTGCTTGAATTTGCATTGCATTCTCTGCTTTCTGTTAGTGCTAAGAATATTTTAATAGATGAACAGCGCAGCTTTGTATCACGGCACTCCACCACAACGAACTTGGTCACATTTGTGACCCATGTTTCAGTGTGGTACATGATAGGGGCCAATTAGACGCTCCTTGTTTTAACTAAAGTGAAGCATTACAAAGCTCACGCAAATGGACATACCTTCTTCCATAACTGCCCTGGTATCTAATTACCTAAGCGACAGATCGTACTTCGTTGGCTTTAATGGACAGAGCTCAGTTAGCTATGAGGTCACTAGCACACAGTTCCTCAAGGATCGGATTCTTGACCCTCATCTGTTCCTACTGTTCTTAAATGACATTTCGTCAGCAATTCAACATTCTTCATTCCTTCTATATGCTAACGACTTTTAACTTTCAAACTGGCGCAGAGACAATAAGCTACTCTTAAATTCTTCAAAAATGGCATTAAGTTTGCGGGGTTTCGAGCGCTCGCAACAGTTGTGTGGCGCCGTAGCATTGCGTTTACGAGAACTGTCCCTCCCCTCCGTGCCTGGACGGGATGGCAGCGGGTCATAAAACGCTGTTATTCGGCTGTAGGGATATCCCGCCCGTGGAGAGGGTTGGGGGGGGGGGGGTCAGCGAGCTTCCCCCATTGGCCGCTGTCTCTTCCGTTGTCTCGATGTCCTGCGGTAGCGCCGTTCGCGATCGTGCCCCGCTGTTTGTTTCTCTTTCTATTTTCTCTGCTGTGGGGTGCGCGATGGCAGGCACTAGCCGATGGAATGGCGGCCTCTCTAGGCTGGGTTCATGATTCTTTGTTTGTGTAAGTCGCGGTGCGCCGTTAACGGGCACAGACGACCATTTGGCCATGTTTTTGTATAGCAATCATATTCCAATTAGGTTTCATTGTTAAATTTGTGTTGTATCGGAACCCCGCTTAATTAATGTTCTTGCTTCTTCCTGGAGAGCCTCGCCTAGGGTCTCCCTTGCTGCGTGCGTGGGACTGCTGTCCTCTAGCTGGGACCGGCTGGTCGCGCGCTCGCAGCGGCGGGTCGGCACACTGAGCAGGCCGGAGCAGGCGCTGACGCGGCGCTGACGCGGCGCCCTGTGTGATTGCAGGCTCGTAGTGATCAAGCTCACGGCGGTCGTTCGGCGACCGCGGTCGCAGCGTTGCGCGCCGTGAGCGGTGTGTGAGTGACCACAAATTGGTGCCCAACGTGGGGCGCCAAAATGGGGGCTCACTCTGCGTATCTCCGCGCGGTGACATTAAATCGCCCCAAGAGGCGGCTTCACGACACGGCACGACGGCGTGCGGAGATAGACCTACCGCAGGTTCGAGCACCGAGCCAAAAGGTCTGGCCGTCTCTTATCGTGCGTATGGACTCTATGGAGCACTCTCTCTTCCAGGAGCACGAGAAAGCCGGGGAAAGTAATGTATTTATTCCCTTGAACACTACGCCATAAAATCCAGCACTGCACCGACGATGCCGCGTCGAGTCGAACAGTGGTTCGTAGGCGCGGGTCGAGATGTGTTCGGAAACACTATACCTATAGTGCTTTCCGCCACCGACTCTGGTCAGCGACGGTTCGGACACACAGAATGTGACGCACCGAGCACCTGCGACTACCGCAAGGGCGGAACGCAGAGCCATTCAGCAAGCCACGCAAGCTTGCAAAGCACGTGAATGTCCCATGGCCGGAGCCTTGAGGACACAAAGAGATGGTCACTCACGTATACCTTGCCGCTTGACTCTCGTGACCGGCGCCCGTCCTTCCCGCTGTTCGACTCCCCGCGCGCCCCGACCACGCTATCCCAGTCAAAGCTTCTCCCCAACGTCACGCCCCACGGCCCAATCGGATGGACGCGTAGCATGACGCCTCGGGACGCGGCTGCGACACTCGGGAAAACAGCATGGAGCGGAGGGACAGGCGTTCAAGGGTTGTCTCGCACTGGCGAATGAGCCCGTAGCCGGAGGCTCATCAACGACTGCGCCCGGCGGACTGAAGGAATTCCCGCAAGATATACGCGGAAAACAAAAGATTTTCAACTTCCATACACCCTTCGGGATGCTCCATTGTTCAGGGTCGATGAAATGAAACATCTTGGTGAGAACTTCGACAAAACGCTAAGCTTCTCTTCACGCACTAAATATGCGAAACAACGTGCCCTTCGCGCTGTTGGTATTGTTTGTCGTATATCCCATGACTTTCACACCCCTGTTGCCTTTCTGAAATTGTATTCGACTGTGTGCCTTCCACTACTAGAGTATGCCAGTCTAGTTTGGGGCGGAACGTGCAAATCTAATTCTGGCGTTATCCCAGAATAAATTAATATCTATTTTCAAGTACCGCTTCGCCATAGCGGCGACCATAGTCCGGCTAGCCCTCTAAAGTATACCTCAACTCACACCTCTAAAGTCAAGACGTATTAAATCAGACCTTGTGTTCATATATAAGGTGGTCTGTGACGTTTTACATTGCCCAAAGCGTCTTGATCATGTGCAACTTCATCAAAAAGTGCCGTGCCGCAAAAGTATCCCATGCAGCATTCCGCGTTTTCTGCGTGGCCGTGTTACAGTAGACACTGTCCTATGGCTCGACCCTGAAATCATGTAATAAGTATTCTGCCTTGTCGGATTTCCGAGGTCGGAAGTTTCCTCCGGGACGCCCGGTAGTTCCCTCTGCCAGGTCAGTGTCCAGAAACCTCGAATGCTTCCACGCCAGAGATGCTGTTGCGATCTGAAGGGTACTGACGCTTCGTGAAGGAACAATTAACTTGGTTTACTTCGTATTTTTGCCTTGCCGGCATTAGGCCAAGAAGAAAAATAAATATGAAAAGAAAACATGACTCGACAGCAAAACGTGCGCTGGCTTGAAAAGTCTCAGGAATTGCATTTTTCACACCTCCGCGCTGTGGATTTTTATGTAGTTATTTTCCCTCTTTCGCTCGACGAGGGAATTCAATGTATTTCTCTCGACCAATTGGAATTGCAGCACAGTCCGCAAAATCTCACCCGTGGTGTCGCCCCACCTCGCCGGACTCCGCCTCTCGTGTCCAACCTTCGTCCTGCCCTCAATATTATGAAGACGCAATTTCAAGTGAAACCGGGGTCGGCGCTGTTCCACGGAAATTGTCAGCGTTGGCTCTTCGTAGGCTTGACTGTCGCCACCGTTTCCAAAGAATGCGGCAGTTGTGGTCACCCTGAAAGGCGGCTTCTTCGTCTGCCTCTCAATATTCTGCGCCGGGCCCCGTCGTGGTACAGACGGGCGCTGGTGCTTCGAGTGACGCACACAAACTTCTTCAATTTTTTTTTTTATTCTGGCAAAACAGGCACAAGGTTTGCCCGCGAGGTAAGGCACCACAAAGACCGGCGTTGCCGTTTAGCGAAGCACATGGCTGATGAACCATGTCAGTTCGGGGCCCAAGAACGTGTCTCGTTCGTCAGCTCTGAGTCGTCGAACAGACGAAGACGCGTCACATAATCGCTTGCCAATTATATACACGTGACTATGCTTTCGTCGCCAGCTCTTTGGCGTCGAAAAGACGATGAAGCGTGGATGTAATTCCATAGCTGCACGCACGCCGGTGAAGCACCCCTTGTTCAGAAGGACCGTAAGGCATAACGGCAAGAAGCAGCGGTAGCAGGGGCTCGGCTGGCCGTATCTAACAACCTGTATTGACATATTTCAGAGTTCATTTCCTGTGTTTTGTATAAATGTAGATGATCATGTTGTATGATTAACTTCCTTTGACGCCCGCCTCCTCGTTTTCTGTTTCCCTATTTGTTTCTCTATGTCACATTGTTTTGTCTACCAAATTTGTCTTCTTTGTGCATTTTGTCTCACGTATTAATTTTTAAGTGCACCAGTACGAATTAAGGCTCCGTAGTGTTCCTGGAAACTATAGTAAACATTGGTATGATTGATTGTATACCCCCTTCGATTATTATTATTATTATTTATTATTATTATTATTATTATTATTATTATTATTATTATTATTATTATTATTATTATTTAGCTGCATCGCCCCCCTGATCGTCAAGATAGTCATTTCTGGCTGCTCTTTTAAAGGCGACAACACACGCTGGCAGTTGCGACGGCGGTTGCTGCGGGACTTGGACGACTTCTTCGGCGTGTCGTCCTACGAGCACTCTCAACGCAGTATTTGGCAAGACTTCCCCAGCACACCGCTACCCCTGGTCAACGCTAGTGCGCGTGCGTTGCTGCTTGCCGCACGCTGCGGATGGATGTGGACGAAAGCGGCAGCGCGGCCGCGGTCAACGGAAAAGCGCGGAAAAGATGTCTGCCTCGCGCCCCAGCGCAAAACGTGCTCGTCGTGGTAGTCATTTCTGGCTGCTCTTTGCGAGGCGACAACATACGCTGGCAGTTTCAGTGACAGTTACGGCAGGCCTCGGGTCTTCTGCGCTTCTCCTGGTGAGCGATACTCGTCGTGTTTGTTTCGACAAGAAGTCCTTAGATGAACAGTTTACCCGGACTGCCGCCAGTTTCGTAGGCTCGTTTGTCGGCTAGCTGTCTATTTTTTTTTTTACTTAGTTTGCTGTGTGCAATGGGAAAATATGACAAGTGCATTGCTTGTCATAAGACGCTGCCTACCGATGGAAAAATAACGATATGTGCTGAATGCGAATTTTCGTATCATCTCGGACAGTCATACTCTGGAATAGCTGCCAACACATTCACTACCATGGGTCAAGCTAAAAGAGATGCTTGGGTGTGTAAAACGTGCCGAAATAACAAGAGACTGAACCACGGCACAGAGACTGCTCTTCAGGAAAACAGTGGTTCAGAGTCCTCACTGTTGGAGGAGCTAAGGGAAATCAGAAAAAGTTTGCAATCGTTGCCGGTTCTACATAAAAAGGTTGATTCTCTCCTATTGATGCATGCAGGAAGAGTCTACGACGGTATAGAAATCAGTTAGGAAACTCGAAGGATCGGTGTCGTTTTTGTCAGAGAAGTACGATTCTGTTTTGAAACAGCAGCAGAATATTTATGAGCGTCAAACGTCTGATGATGCTGAACTGGAAGCTCTGAAAACATCGGTGTTAACTCAGACAGCAGTAATACAAAAACTCGAAGAAAACCAAAATGAAACTCAGCAGTAAGCAAAAGAAAGGATCTTGAGATTCACGGTCTGCCAGAGAAAAGTATCGAAAGCTTAACGCAAACAATTATGCAAATGGCAGCAAAACTGGAACTGTCTGGGTTTTCATCTGACGACATTACGGTCGTACCCCGCTTGAAAGTCAAAACCTGTGGTACACCGGTGGTCCTGGTGCGCTTTACATCTGTAATTTGGAAGGAAAAATGGTTTGAAGCGCATGGGGAAGCTGACGAAACTACGTGAAGGTATATCATTTCCAAAGATCTACTAAATGATAATTTGACCAAAGCCAATCCTGATCTCTTTTGGAAAGCTAGAATGAAGGCAAAGGAGGAGGGTTATCAGTTTTGTTGGACGAAAGGAGGCAAGATTTTTGTGAAAAAGAATGAAACAGCGCCTCTTGCTCGAATCGGCAAACAAGCAGACCTGGAAAACATTGTTTAGCCAGCATGCCTTTTTCTTTCAGCCCACTACCGGACTTCAGTTCATTTAAAACAGAATTTCGATGCAATTCTGATCAAAGTTTCAGCGTTGTGAGCGTTAATATTCGAAGTCTGCGTAAATACTGCGAAGAGTTTAAATTTGTGGCTGAGTCTGCAGCTGGCGTAGACGTTTTTCGTAATAACATAAATCAATGTTTCGCAAGCTTGCCTTGATACATTCACCTTGCAGGGCTTTTTCACGCATGGTGTTACACGAAGCGGGCGTCGTGGCGGGGGTATTGCTCTCTTTGTAAACAACTGTGAAGTTTCTTCTCCTGGTGCTTCTTTTGTACATGCTGAATCTATAATGGTCAAAGTTTGCAAGAAGTCATTTTCGGTGCATATCCTATTGATTTACCGACCGCCCTCATTCAGTCTTTCACGGTTTCTAGTAGAGCTTGACGAAACTTTGCGGTAGTGGAGCTAAGTGGACCAATTCTGTTTGATCGGGGACTTTAATATAAACATTTTATGCCCTGAAAAAGTATCTGTTTGTGATACGTTGTCCGATTATGGTCTGGAATGTACAATTGGAGCTCCTACTAGAGCGGAATCAATAATAACCTAGCGCAGTCGTGCTTAGATCACATAGCGGTCAGAGCTACCAACTGTACATTTAGGTCATGTACTATTCTACAAAGGCTAGCTGACCACTACTTCGTAGCATGCTGCCTTGTTTTACTCGACGCGTCTGGAACGCCGTCGGTCGGAATTGCATCTGGGCAGCGCAAGTGCCTTGTCCCTATAGTCAATCACTCCAAGCTTGATAATCTTTTCGTTTCGTTTGACTGGGCATCCTTAACCAAGGAAGATTCGTCAGGAAAAGTGTATGAAAGGTTCTGTAGGCAACTGAAAAAAAATTTGAATTACGCTGCACACGGTTGGTATCTAAGCCGATAAGAGCTGCTGGATGAACACGGAAATTCTTGCTGCGATTTCGTATCGAGATACCATGTGGAAACGCTGCAAAAGAGATCCGAGAAACCAAGCACTGCGTTTAGAATACAAGTCGGCAAGAAATAGAGTGGTTTCTCTTCTGCGTGGCGCCAAACGAAGTTACTTTTTTCATAAATTCCAGCAATCTTCAAATAATGTAAGCAAAACTTGGTCTTTCGTAAATCATCTCAGAGGGGTGAGTTCCAGTGAACGGTCCGTTTTCGATACTTTTCAGCAACCTCCCACCGCAGTGGCTGATGCTTTCAAGAGGCACTTTGTTAGTGCGTCCCAAGGATATGTCTCTCTATTCACAAACACTCGGTCGTTAACGCCATCCATATCTGCGTCACTTCCGAGGATTTCGAGATGCGACCTGGCAGGGATTATTTTCAGTTTCCGTCCTAACAAGCCCCCTGGATATGATGGAATATCGTTACACATCATCCAAAAGAATTTCAATGCTCTGTCAGATATTATCCTTCATATGTTGAATGGTTTCTTGGAAGGTGACCAAATTCTAGAATGCCTAAAAACTGCAATTGTTTTACCACTACACAAGTCAGGGAACAAAGATGAGATCGAAAACTATCGGCCTATTCTATCTTACCGATTATTGCTCAGGTCATTGAAAATCTTCATTCCCACACTATTTCTTCTTTTCTTAACAAGTTTTCTATCCTGAGTGATCGAGAGTTTGGTTTTGTTTCTGGGCGAGGTATACTGTGCACTGCTTGGAGGAATTTTCAGATGAACTGTTCTCGGCTTTCGATCACAATCTTTTCACATGTGCTCTCTTAGATGTGGCGAAAGCGTTTGACACCCTTAACCACCAAATATTGTTAAGTAAACTGAATTTTTTTGGTATTTCGTGGGCCTTTTCCCAACATTCTCGAAAATTACTTGAGCAACCGATTTCAAGTGGTCGTTACCAATGATAAGGGCATTTTCAGTTGTAAGTTGTCGCTGAATGCTAGAGTTCCTCAGGGGTCTATTTTATCGCCATTGTTGTTTAACATCTTCGTTAATGACTTTTCTTTGGCAATTTCGAAATGTTCGGTGTTTCAGTATGCTGACGACACTATGTTACTGGCAAAACATCTGTCTTACAAAATGTCCACTGAAATGTTGCAAAATGATGTGTACAATGCAATGCTTTGTTGTCAATGCCTCAAAAAACACAACTGGTTTGTATTCGCTCACCACTCAAGACTACTGTAATTAACATGCCTCTCAACTTACATAAGTGGGACTGCGTTTCTTGTAAATGTGCGCCTATTCCATACGTGAATTGTGTTAAATATCTTGGAATTTCTTTCGATGGTGCCTTATCTTGGCAACATCACTTATCTTTTATTTGTTCTAAAGTGAGCTCAGTCGCTTCGCTGTTGTTTAATATCAAACGTTTTGTGCCCCTGTCTGTAAAAAAAAATATTGTACATGCATTGGGTTACAGTGCGTTGAGATACGGCATTACAGTCTTCGGCTTCTGTTCGGATCATTGGAGATGCAGGGTGGACAGCATTATAAAAAATACTCTTTAAAATGTTGCCTACAATTACCCAATAGCAACAGCTGCAAATATCTTCCGTGAACTTGGTCTACTGAATTTTGAATCTTTGCTCATCGAAACAGTTGCCGTCAAACATTATTGGAATTCCGCATTCAATCTAAACAATACCGCCACAAGGGAACTTCGAAAACACATCCGTTATGTGTTTCCTCGTTCAGCCACAAGCTATGGTGCATCCAGACGCTGTTCATATGTGCCGGACATTTTTAACAAGCTACCCGATGAAATATTTAACGCGACTTCGAAAAGCACGCTGAAAGAGTTTTTGAAGGAGCCATGGTGAAACTAACTTACAGAACACTTTGGTCTCGTAATATTTATTGCTCCAATTTTTGAAAAGTAGAATAACCAAACGTTTTCTTGCGCTTTTCTTTTTCTTGTCATCTATTTTTTTCTTTGTTCTCCGTGTCTTATCGATGTTTGTATTTCATTCACCACATGTATCATGTTTATAGGCACGGTCCTACTAGCCAACTAAGGCTTAGATCGGCCTGTTTTTGTTGTTTTTGCATTTATGGGTGGCAATAAACGTTGTTGTTGTTAGTGTTTCAGGAGCTTGTAACACTGAGGTTTTCCACGTGAGACGAAAGAACGGCAGTGCGTCTAAACGTCTCAAATTATCTACACTTTGTTGTGTTGTTGGTGGAGCCGGTTGGACACAGGAACATCCGAGTCGAGAACAGAAGCGGAACTGCGTTTATTCAGGATGTACAGATTCAGGACACGTTACGCAGGTGGCGAGGGCTAACGTCGCATAGATGGCAGGAGAAAATGAAGCGATGCGCATATACAACAGACTTGTTGCTGTTAGACAATTTTCTGCCATTTTCCTTGTTATAGTAGCCTCAGTCTGCAACTACTGCGGTTTTCAGTCGAAGCAGTAGTTCGCAACGCCGTGGTGTGATCGCTCTGTCAGTTACAAGGCACCGACTCCGTGCATAGCCCAGGTGGCAAACCCTGTCAGTGATGCAAACGGGATGTCATTGTGGTGATATATGAAAACGGAAGAAACCGGTGAAATAATCTAGAAAAAAATTGACCCGGTTATTTTGTGCATTGCGAGAAACGAAAACATGCTTAGTGCCGTGAAATAGAACGCGTCTCTTAAACAAAACGAATAATTCGTCGCATGAATGATCATGTATCCAACTATTTGAATGGACAACGTACTAATAACCACCGCGGTGACTCAGTGGTCCTGGGGCGCTATAACGTAAAATGATTCCAAACTGTTTTGATTCCAATTTCTGCAATCAGCCTCCACGATTGGTCAAAACATTTTCGGGCCACTCCCAACTTCGCGTGTCTGTCACGCGACGTCACGAAAACCGCAATAGCTCCCCATCTGATATAACGTGTACACACTGGTTATGCATAATTAAACGGCACAAAAGAAAAATAATAATTCCTGATTCGACGCCTTTTCATCATTAGCCCTCTGCTATTGGTCCGATGTTTTCTGGCTACGCCCACTTCGCCTTTCTGTCGCGCGACCTCATAAAACCGCGAAAATTAACCACGTCAAAGTGACGTGTAGGCGAAAAAAATGCATTAATATGCCGAACAAAACTGAAAATGTTTCTGAATAGCCACAGATTGCCCCGTTCCGAAAGGAATAGAAGATGGCTGCCCGCCGATCGCTCAGGCCCTCGCTACTCGTACCTGCCGGTGAGCATGTATTTATTTGCGCATGATAAACCTTTTTTCGTGGCAGTAAAACGTTATCGAGCCCCTTCAGCATGCATACGACATCGCTCTGCCAACTCTTCCTTGCTGAGGATCCCTTTTAGCGGCATTCTTATCCCTCCGTCGCATGCCGCCGCGATTTTCGACCAGCCACCGCAAGCTAAGTAAGGCGAAGCGGACAAATCGGAGAAGCCGGCACCACCGTCTTCATGCGTTTATTTATTTTCCCTGTGCTGGCTCGGCCCTATCGAATGCCTCTCCACTAGAGCGTGCTCCTCGCCTCTCGTCAGCCAATTAGATAACAAAAACCGCTGAGTGTAGACAAGGTTATTGGTTTTGAAAGCGAACAAAGGGGACCTCCTATAAACAACGAGAATGTTTGATTGGGTTGTTCAGACAACGTTGCGGGTCACCGCCCGATGCTTGCGCCGGTGGTTACGTAAATTTGACAACAGGAGTTTGGAATCAAAACAGTTTGGAATCATTTACGTTATAGCGCCCCTGGTGTTCTGATGTTCAGCACGAAGTCGCTGGTTCGCATCCCGGCCGCGGCGGCCCCATTAAGGGCAGAATGCAATAACTTGCGCACCGTGCTTTGGGTGCACGTTTGGGTGCACATCACCGACGCTCTGGTCATACGGCCGCATAATTCGGGGCTCCGACGTCGGCTGTTCGCTGGCTGACATTCGATACGGAACACGCCAGCAGTGAGGACTGCTGCGGAACTATCCTGGACAGCTTCGCTGTAGTATGGTACATTATAGGACCACAAATCTCGCGACTCACTGCGCGCTTTCCAGTGACATACTATGTGTCCTCTTATTTTCCTTCACATGCCTTTTTTTTTTTTTTTTGACGATGCGATGCGAATGCGCATTTCACGTAGTACCTAACAATTAAAATGCGTATCATCACGTTACGTGACGCTTTAGTTAAATCGAGTAAACGGGCACTTCGCCCAGTGGCGTCGAAAAATCCATCTGTAGCGCGTTCCCGTGAGTTCTATTATATATGAACTCATTAAATGTCGCGATTTATATCCTTTTGTGTTCTTGGTATACAACCATGTGTTCCTTTTTATGCAGAACACTTTTAAAACACTGTCATATCTAGGCCCCTACCATTTCTGCAGATAAGCTATCGCGGTTAGGCGTTCATTAATTAGCATCAAGAAAACTTTTAATGATAATTTTGCTAATTATAACTAATATATGCTAATTAACATTTTCATGGCTATCTTTCGGGCACATTTGGTAGTTACGAATTTGAAGCCGAGGAGTAGTGAAGCCATGTATGCTTAGCAGGAATCCTAAGACTATTACCACTTTCGAGGTATACCACCTTAAAATGGGCTAAAAAAACGTCTCCGCGTGCTGTTAAGATCGTCCCGTACTGTTAGAGGCACGCTTTTGGGAAACTGACAATTGGAACGCCGTTGTATTTCATAGCAAATGTTAAGGAGACATTCCTCGAAAGTCGTGTCAGTCTTAGTCACGATCTGTGTACACTTCTATATATATAGAGAGAGAAATAGAAGAGACGAAAGGCAGGCAGGTTGACCAGATGCACGTCCGGTTTGCTACCCTGCATTGGGGGAAGGGGTATAGGGATGATAAGAGAAAGAAAGGAGGTAGAGAAAGCACAGTTTCGCGCACATTTTAAGCTTCGCACCAAGTCTTCAGACGGTCACCAAGATCTGTCCACTTGAGGTATCGTAACAACGCTTTCGTGGCTTTCTGTGCCATCCACGCATACGGCCCTGGTCCAAGGATCTTCATTTCCGAAAATGGTCTAGAGTCGAGCCGGTTCAATGGTGTCCAGAGAGCATCACGCTCGACGTCGTACTGGGGACAGATACATAAGACGTGTTCAATCGTTTCTCTGGTTCCACAAGAGTCGCACATGGGCGTATCCCCCATTCCTATGCGGATCGAGTAGGCCTTTGTAAATGCCACCCCGAGCCAGAGGCGGCACAATACTGTTGACTCAAAGCGGGAAATGTTTGATGGCACTTGTAGCTTCGAGGATGGGTCTATTTTGTGAGGATGACGCTTCGGGATGTTAGGAGAAGACCAGTATTTGTGTGTCATAGCTTTAGCCACGATATGGAGCTTTCCTGCAGCGTCGGTCCTGGATAAGGTGATTGGGACTGGTTGGCCTTCCAGATGAGCAGACCGGGCGGCTTCGTCGGCGAGGTCATTACCAGCAATGCTGGTATGTCCAGGTAGCCACTGAAATATAATTTCATGCCCTTTAGCGATAGCTTGATGGTGGTCTTCTCCTATCTAATATACCAGCTGCTCACGAGTCCTGTGATAAAGGGCAAAATGCAGACTTTGAAGTGCTGCTTTAGAATCGCAAAAGATGACCCACTTGTGAGGTGTATCTTGCAGGAGGTATTTTATAGCAGCACGCTGGGCAGTAATCTCTGCCGCCATTGATGTTGTCATGTGTGACAGTTTGAAGTTGATTATGGTTTTCGTAGCCGGAATGATAACGGCACCTGAAGAGCTGGTAGATGAGACCGAACCATCGGTATATATGTGTATTCGGTCCCCGTAGGTCTCATTCCTTAATAGCAGCGTCATCTGTTTCAGAGTTATTTATGGGTGATTGGCCTTCTTCTTTACTCTCGGAATACTTAGGCGCACCTGAGGCTGTTACAGGCACCACAAGGGGCATGAAGGCCTCGCTGCTGGGGTGTATCCTGAGGGAAGACAATCTGGATTGATGACGATAACCTTAGAAAACGTGGAACAAGGTCTCTGCGAAGGCAAGAACGCCAAGTGTTGATCGGGGATGCGAGAAAGATGACAGACATGCGACCTGAGACAATCATTGCAACGTATGTTGGCATCGGATGATATTTGGCGAGGACGATCGTTGCAGGTGTTGACGCGCAGCGAGGAAGTCCTAAGCAAGTGCGCAATGCTTCTATAAATGTATATGCAACGCGCAAGGTGGCATTTACAACAGACGTATTCAGCGACCAGGGGCGGTGGCTTGACTGCGGATGTTGGGCGCTGTTCTGCCGAATGTCTTTAATTTTCATGCATCTTGATACGCAGTATAGGTGTTCATCATGGCGCGGTGACTATCGGTAACTATGTAGAGGCGGGCTTCTTGAGAAGTAAGACCTGGAACAGCCGACTCGCTTGATATGGCAACGAAGCGGGCACCCGGCGTCGAAGGTCACAATGCGGGACGTATGTTCTCACATAGCGAGATCGTCTTGGTTAAAGGAGCGAATTACACAAGACCTATTGTTGCGATTCTGTTCAACGCCGACTCGTCCTTCGTAATTGGCTCGGCCGGAGCCATGCTTAGGTGATCGCCAAGACCGGCTATCCGGTGCGATCGGTAGTTAAAATGCAATAGTATCGAATGAAAACAACCGTTGTGTTATAACGACTATGCGTTCCGTAGGTGGCGAGGTAGAACCTACTTGCATGAATGTTGCGATAGTGTGGCCTTCGTGACGATGCCTGCCAGCCAAGCGAATCGCCTGCCTGCAGAGCGTAAACTCTGGCACCGCGGAGGCACAACCCGTTCATCCGAGCGCGTGTTACGGGCAGCGCTCGCGAGTTTCAGGGCGTGGCACGCGCACGCACGGTTTCTGTGGCGTACCTCCACGTGACCGCCACGCGCCAGCGCACGAGCCTCTGCACGCACTGACACGCCACGTCGTGACACGACTCTGCATAAAAGCCAACTAAAGAACAAGAGCAGGTTGCATCGCAAGTCAACACGTAAACTGAATTGAATACGGCGGTGACTCCGCATGTAAAGCAGCCGCGTTGCCTCTACGTATGCACGAGCTATCACTGAATAAATGTTCTTTGTTGGATTAGACTTATGCCTGATACACGAGTCTCGTCGATGATTATTTGACTAACATCTAAGACAGCGACTGGCTCTCTTTGAGATCAGAATAATGAGAACGGCTGCTGCACCGAAAGACACCGAATGAGTGCTGCATCGTGCACCAATTGCTCTAATTTGACAAGTTTTACATTGCGTGAACAATACAGCATGCGCGTATCGCCTGCTTTTGGCTCCGCAGTACACACGCGCAGACGCCGCTCCATTTTCCGTGTGCACGCCCTGCAAACTCCGTACAGGCGTGCATCATAATCGAATCGTGGTTCTGGCAAAACCCCACAATTGATTTAAATTACATTCTGGAGTTGTACGTGTCCGAACAACGATTTGACTATGAGGAACGCCGTAGTGGGGGGTCTCCGGATTAATTTTGACCACCTGAGTTTATTTCGCCTGCACCCAATGCACGGTGCACCTCGAACTCAGCAGCGCAACGCCATAGCGGCATGTTATTGCACACACACACACACACACACACACACACACACACACACACACACACACACACACACACACACACACACACACACACACACACACACACACACACACACACACACACACACACACACACACACACACACACACACACACACACACACACACACATATATATATATATATATATATATATATATATATATATATATATATATATTATATAGCCCCGTATACCGCAGTAAAAGCAGACCGGACGAGGTGGACGCCACTGAGGATACGAAGGTGCAGCAGGTGCTCGAGCGCCCAGAGAGGCAAAATCACCGCAGGTAAGGTCAGGAGGCCCAGATCGAACAGTGGGAGGTGGTATTGCAGCAAATTCCGCGTATGTGGGCATCGGGAACGCTGCTGGGGCAACAGACGCTGTCGGTGTCGTCATGGCTGCCAACTCCTGCTTCATAAGGTTGCGCAATTCGAACGTTGGGGATGGGGCGGAAACAACAGTGCATCGCCTCTGTTGCTTCTCCTGAATTTCTTCGCGAATAATAGTGCGGAGAAGAGCACGTAAATCAGAATGAGGTGGCAGGGGAAGGTCGCTGTCATGGTGAAGACAGAGGGCCTGAAGCTCGTCCAAGCGCTGGCATGTCGATGTAATATCTTGAACCGATCTAGGATTTTGAACAGCTAAGGCGTTAAATGCGATGGAACCAATCCCTTTAATGTGGCGAATGCGTTCGGCTTCCGTCATTCCAATGTTGGCGCGGCGGCATAGAGCCAGGACATTTTCTATGTACGATGTATATGACTCTTGTGGAAGTTGAACAAGCGTAGCGAGCTTCTGTTTGGCGACTTCTGAACAGTCAGATGAAGACGCGAAGATTTGCCGCAAGCTGGTAGTAAACGCTGACCAGTCGGCAAAGTCAGTTTCGTTGTTAAAATACCACGTCTTCGCAACGTGGGTCAGATAGAACGCGACGTTAGTCAACTTCTGTGTGTCGGTCCATCCATTGGCCGAACTCACGCGGTTGTAATTGTCGAGCCAGTCGTCGACGTCATCCCCGCGGAGACCCGCAGACTGGTGGATCACGTTGAGGACAGGTAATGGTGCACGATGTCAGTGCAGCCGATGTCGTGGGTGTGGGAGCTTTACGGGTAGCGATAGTGCCAGCGGCCGACGTAGGGGTGGCCGTAGCTGCAGGGGTGGCCGGGCGCAGGCGGCGACCGGAACGTAGCTCCAAGTAGGGCAGGAACGCAGGAGGACGTCGGGATCTTGACGCGCCTCCACCACTTTGAAAGACGGAAGACGGCCAGGACAGGCAGCACTGGCAAGACCCGTTTATTCCGCTGGCACGGCCCAGGCTCAAACACGAAGAAGAAGAACAGGGATGATGATGGCTATATACAAATGAGAACGATGAAGTACGTTAAATGTGCTTACAATATATATATATATATATATATATATATATATATATATATAAAGAAATCCTGTACAAACTGCCAAGCGCCGAGGTCATTGGAAAGCGAGTACGGCTACGGCTCTCGTGAAGGGGCACTAACTGGTATGAGTTTGGTCCCCAGTGGCACCGCTTGGCAAAGTTCTCTTTTCCTTCGCTATGTAGTGAGGATAAAGCTGAGGTGAGGAGGCGTGCCGACGCGACATGAGGAAAACAGACAACCGGCACGGAATTTCCGTGGGTGCGTGCCCTTGGCCAAGACAGCTATTCGCTGTAATATACTTTGCAACTATATAGCACCAGTTGGGCATTGCTGCATAAGTTGTTTTTGTGCGCTCTTCAATGGTATTTTGTGCATGTGCTATGCTACATATATGCACACCAGCTACCGTATTCAACTCGCACCGCAATGGATCAGTGGCTATGTCTTTCTGAATGCTGAGCACGAGTTCGCAGGTTCGATTCCCGGTAACGGTGACCCCATTCCTATGAGGCGGAATGCGAGAACGCCCGTGCCCCAAACTTTTGAGTGCACGTTGAAGATGCCCACGTCGCCAAAATTAATTCCAAGTCTACTTCTATAGGCGTCTCTCATAGCCCGTGCACTGCTTTCGGTCGAATTAAACCCCATTAATTATTTTAAGAAACTACAACTTACTGTAACGACGACTTGAGAGGGCTATAAATTTAGGGCATCTAAACTATGTGCGAGGCGAGGCGTCCGTCACTAGGAACTGGTCTAAGCCGTCTCAGAGCGCGAAAGAAATGTTCAGCTGAGCAAGCGAATTGTACGACATTAAGAAAACTATTCGTGCTCTCTCGATTAACCTCTGGGTATAATACGTCAGTGAACTGCTGCAAGAATATCATTTCATTTTTCACCCTATCCATCTGGAGTAGCATGCTAGGCATGCCGACAGGCAAACCTCTCTAGGATCCACTAAATCTCTCTCTCCGGCAAGAATAAAATAGTGTTTTATTGTTCGGCCTCCGCAAAACTACAAACATAAACGGCGTGTTTTTCGTCAGTTGACCGTGTGGAGGCCGCTTCGATTCAGAGAAGCCCCTACCGTGCGGCCGTTCAGTTAGCTGTGCACGCCTATACACACCATATTCTGCGTCGCACTTATGAAGCGGCCACCGACAAATCGACAAGAGAAAGGGTGCGTGTACACTTCATCCTAACACTTCTATTATTTCCTTACTCCGTCCCTTAGCATAAGAGAAATAAGAGCCGCCCGCGTTATCGGGAGCCAATCCGTGATTGTCAGTTCCGACTGAGATTTCACGTTCAAGCATAACAATAATGATCGGAGAGCGGCATTGACACTGCCTGCAGCGGGGCCCGCGGTTTTCTGTAGCAAGACCATGCATTGTTTGTTGTCCCACCCAGCGCCCGCGAGTGTGTAGATGATAACACACACACACACACGCTACATTTAACGGGACATCGCTGAGCATTATATAGGCGAGCACGCGTCATCATTGCCCACCCGGCATGTGCAACGGCGCTAGAAATATGGGGTGCCATCCGTGCTTCTGCTTGCCCCTCGTCGCGAACGTCGCCAAGCCACGCAGCCGAAGGCCGGCGCAGATTTTTTGCGGCGGCGCGTGTCACGACAATACCTGGCGCCGCGCCCAAATCGCTGGCCACCGGTGGCAGCAGGCGCGGCTGCTGCATTCTTGTCGACGCCGCTGCGGCGATATGATGGAACCCAAGCGTGACACGGCACTGACATGTCGCGGGCACAGGTGCAGCCTCCTCTTCGTATACCCACCACCCGTGGCCATCCCCATTTCGCGGAACTTCCTTTTATCAGCTTGTCTCGGACGCGAACGGCGCACGCACGAACGCGCGCACGAGCGGCGACGCAAGAGGGCCTTCCTGCGCCCATGTGTCAGGGGCTCAGGGGGGAGGCGTCAGCCAGGAGCACGCAAACAAAATGCGGAGCTTTATAAGTGGCGGGCGCACACGGGAATAGCGCACTACTAAGCGCGTACAGTATGGACATCGGGCTCGCTATCGAGTAACCTGCCGCTAATATATCCCACGGGCGTTCGGCCACCGTTGGAGTCGGGGAGTTCTATTCTGGGCACTGTCAAATTCGGCCATGCTGGCAAACTCGACATCTTGTCAGCCGTACTTGGCTCCCAGGACGCCTCCGAGTGGGTCTAAACATTAAACACGGCGGAATGTGACAATATGGCGGCATTTCAACAGAATAGCACCGCATGGTTAGTGCGTGCATTCTTCTACCATTCGGCACGGCTTCGCAGCAAAAGTGGGTTTGGACTTGCTTTATTGTACCTCAAGGTTCAATTGTCGCGCATTCTTCTTACTATTATTAATCATCGAAACATACAAACACCAAGCAGAGAGGAAGAGCTAGAAGCAGCTATAGGCCAGCGATTGTCTCCTGAAAGGACGCCCGTGCTTTCCTCGCACCGTTTAGAGCAGTCAAATGTCTTACATTCGCATAAAATTCATTTCGCCTAGCAATTTCCAGCTAATTATTAACTCGCGATTCATTAGCGTGTGTCTGTAGCTATTTCACATAGATGACGTTTGGAAAGTAGTGTGCCCACGGCCCCCATGGGACACATTATAGTAAAAACAGTTCCTTTTATCTGTGCTCCAAAGACTGTATAGAGGGATACCAACGAGATGAGAAATGACGCTAATCATTGCCATATAGCGAATCTGAGATGACAAGTCAGCTTATGAATGTTAATGAAGAAGCCACAAAGACGGTCGAAAACATAAGAACGAAGTCTAGCTTATCTAACAACTTCCGTCATACCCGCGCTGACTTAACCATCACGGTAGCGCTGCGAGCATAAACAAGGTCCGAATTTACATCTATACTAGTCTCATTATGGATTCTGCGTCTTAGCACACCTCAAAAAACAGCGTCAGTGGCACTGCACATGCGCACACTCTCGTACGAAATGCAGATAGCGACCGCCCAACTTTGGGGACGCTATTTTTAAAGAAACCTAATACGTGGTTTTAGAAATAGCGGACTATATAGTAGAGTTAGCGTTGACTATAGGAACCCAGCGTATGCTCAAGAACCCAAGCCGAGTTCTGATTGTCTGTGACGCTACCACTTGGTATACGTTAAGCCGCTTGCCGTCCTATTTCTAAAGCCCTAATATCTTTCTAGAGGCCCGCATCCGCACCCTGACCCGCGACTTGCCTTGTAGAGGGAGGCGGTTAGCGAAGAAAGGCTGGCGCGGGGAAATAATGGAAGCTAGCTGTCCTTTCTTCTGTCGCGGACAGTCAATTTGCCCGCAGCGCACGGTGCGTATACACAGCGAAGCAAGATTCTGGTCCTCGCAAGATTTTCCTGTCGCGCGCTGCACGGCGACTCGCAGGAAAGCGGCCGCAGCAAACGAGAGGAGGAAGAAGAAGGGCTAAAAGCCACCCGGAGTTGTTTTTAAGTGTGAAAAATGAAGCTAACGGTCAGGGGTGAGTACAAATGGAAGTATAATTTGTTTTTATACAGCCGACGGAACGCTAGAAAGACACCGCCCGAACACGGGCGCCGAGCATCTTCGCGGACAACCTAAACAAGAGCCCCGCTACACGCCGCAGCAGCAAAACAAATGACGGCTGCGCGCGGCGTGAAAAGAGATAGGATTACTCGGTGACGAAGTCAGGTAACACTGATTAATTCATTTTCTTCTTTTCGGCATTTCCTGCGGTTTCTACAACATTCACAGCGGCATGGCACTGCAGAAGCCTGCTAAAAATCGTTCAAGCGCAATATAGTAGACGGACGAAGCGAGTCGATAGACACAAGCGCTCAATTCAACAAATGGCTTTATTCGAAACTGGGCAAAACTATATAGGCACGTATACGACACTCACGTGAAAGCCTGACGTTCCAAAACGATCATTCTTTTTCAGACGGGCCTAAAGATGGCGTCCTCGCCCACTCAGTACTCACCCTTGCTGTTGTCGCTGCTTCAATACTCGCCCTTGCGAGATTACCATCTCGACACAAGGAGGCATTTCTGGAACAACGTCTTGCGTCCACATGTGTTCCTATGCAGAGCCAACAAACCATCACGTCCCTTCTTAACAATTCTGTCGCGACATATCTATGTCTGTCTTTTGAACAACATCCCGTCTGGCCTACGCAGACCGTTCCGCAGAAGAGAAATGTGATAAACTTCACATTCTCTGCAATTTACAAAGGGTATTCTATGCCGCATGCCACAGCCTGACCTTATATCGGTGTCTGAAAAGCTAATTTTGCACAGCTTAGCCCCGTTTCATGGGCTGAAATCTCGATGTTGGCATTAGCACGTTTTGCCAACTTATTTAGGTTGTTAAATTGAATTCTGAGGTCTTACGAGCCAAAACCACGATATGACTATCCCCACGCCGTAGTGGAGGACTCCGGATTAATTTTGACCAGGTGGGGTTATTTAACGTGCACTCAACGCACGGTACACGGGCGTTCTTGCATTTCATACCATCGTAATGCGGCCGCCGTGGCCGGGATTCGATCCCGCGCCCTCGGGCTTAGCAGCAACGCAACGCCGAAGCCACTACACCACGTCGGGTGCTTTTTTTAGGTTGTGCGAAACCAAATATGTAGATATGGAACAACAGCTAATTTTTTACAGTCACCTTCTGTGACCGGAGTGTCGGTGCGTACGAGCAATAAACGGCTTCTGAAACATGAACTCAGCGACTGAGACTTGAGAATGTGCAAGAGTTCGGACACTTTCAAAAGGCGAGTAGTTGGACGCAGGAAGCTTTCAGTCATACACTGGGCAACGTGAATTCTTGAGAGCGTTCTCGAAGCTTATGTTAGCGATGGTTGGGTGAAGAATCGTAGGCATGCATGCCCATCAAGAAGCATGAACACCCATGCGTACCAGTCGTGCGTCCGAAACAAAATCTCCACGTCTTGTTTATCAAAACGTCTAAGAAACTCGTCGTATAGTCGAGTTCTGGATATCCAGAGTCACTCGGCAAATTCAAAAAAAAAAAAAACATTTTAACGTCCGATGTTAATAGCTTCAACATAGCGCGAAAAACACGGAACAGAGGATAAACAAAACACCGCAACACCGCAAGTGCATGGTAAACTTATCTCTGATAAACCGACCTCTTTGCCTGTGAGCTCACCAGGCGTTGATTGGATCATATTAGTAGGGTTAAACCCACAGAGAAGTCCACGGTCAATGAAAGACGCCGTATGCAGTGGGTGTATCCGGATCAGTTTTCATCACCTGGAATTCTTTAACGCACATCAGGAACACGGTACACGAGTATTTTTTAGCATTCACTCTCCATCGTAATGCAGCTACACCAGGGCAAGAAATCGCACTCGCGACCTCGTGCTCAAACAGGCATTTACGGCCCTTTTGTGTTCACCATGGTCCGTGTGGTCAGTGTCAGCGTCTTTGATTCAGAACAAAGACTGGGCAAGTCATGAACTGATCATGAAGCTAGTAACCAGTTATCTTACAGTTCATGGCATGAACTAAAAGACATTTCTTCTCGCTTTTCTTTTTTATAATTTTTTTTCCTGTACAGAGGTATGTGAGCTCTGTCTCTCGGAGCACTCAAACGTCCATCTCGCGAACCATTTTGCAGCCCTCTAAGAAGACCGATCCACCGAACGAAGCCGCTGGCAATAAAACCGAAGATAACCGCGATGTTGTAATTGTGAGGCTTATTGCAATAACCGCAAAGAAGGAATTGTCGAAGCCTTCGACATTTTTTAGTGCCGTCAGTAATCCAACTCGTGCTCCCCTATCTCGCACAGACGCGATAATCGGCGAGCAATGACCTCCCCGAAATTACCGATTACTAAATTATAATTCATCTCTCCAGGGCTACAACAATGAACAAGGTGGGGACAGAGAAAAGAAAATGCAACTGACAGGCGCCTTTGGTCTTCTCTCATGGTCTTGTCACGCTGTTCCAGGCATGAATCTACACGAATTCGGGCAAATCGTCTATTCTTCAGGCTCCTCCAACCCTCTTATGCATTTCTGTCGTGGGGCATGGGTGCAGCTTTTTACCCCAAAGTCTTCATTTTACCACAAAGTATTTGACCATAATGTTTCACCCCAAATATATTACATCTGTCTATCCTATGAGTCGCGCCTCTCTGGGCCAAACAGTATGCAAATGTATTTGCCAGGCACCGCTTTCGATGTTGCTGCAACGCGAGCGAAAATGTGGATTCCGTCTTCTTTTTCTTTCTTTTTTTTTCTTCTTTTCTTTTTATCGTCTATCTTCCCTCTCGTCAGCATATTTACTAGGCGCAGCAGCTCTAGAACTTATTATCTGCTGCTTCAATGTCGCTTCTGATATTGCCGCACTTGCTCATGAGTCGTGGAAAGCAATTGGTAAGAGTTTTTTTTTTCACTATTGTTTTTAGACATAATCGTGACTGAAGTAGCATCAGCATACGTTGAGTAAAAGGCGCTTCGACCACTTTGCAGTATAGACCCTTATAGAGGAGCCGCGGCAGTAGTTGCTGACGTAAGATTAGTCACTTTCCGTCACGTATGCTGCAAAGATCTTAGTAACGTGAAGCCAAATGAGGTAAATATTATATAAAGTAACTATGTCGGCAAGCTAGCTGCCTAAGTAATAAGAGTTAACTTCACAAAGCACCGTGTGTGTTTTTCCATAAAACGACCAGCGAATCACACAGCACACGAAATACTCAATATGTGATCACAATGCGTCATACCAAGTTACTATATATAGAAACAAAAGCAGAGCAAGACCGCAGCATCACGCGACGGTGAAAGGGCCGCGTAACGCCATTTTAAAGCGTCATTTCAAGCACACGAATTAAAACAGTGAGCACATATGTGTTCGCATAAGTATAGAATTCTGTGTATAGTACACGTCGAAACCAGCGCTTACTGTCCTGTATTATTAAAGTACTGTAGTGTTACAGTCCAGTATTTTGAAAAAAATGACACGTAAAAGCAAAACACTAGGATTGCCAGCACAACAGAATAACAGACCGGAGATTGTACTGGGTAGTTCTGAATATCCACGTCAGCATTGAGTCTCTCAGGTTACTAAATGCTTAGCATGGAATTAATAACAGACAGAAAAAGTTTGTGAACGAAGCAGTTACTTTCTTCCCTATAGCGTAGATATGCAAAAAGACAGGTTTGCATCGCTAAGGCAGCGTCTGCGCCCGTCCGAGCGGTCCCAGGCTCTGGCTTTCTTTCGCAGTAGAGGGACGTTCGCTAATCCGGGTAACACCTCGAGATCGTTTTAAAATTTTCCCATATTCCGGACACAGACCGGCAGACATCCTTGAGCGAATGCTTGACGATGCGCCTGTTTCTCGTGACCGTCCTCTGGAAAGTGCTACGTTAGCTCCGCGGTGTGCGTCGCAGGCAGTGATACACAACACTCGAAGAAGGATGGCCTCTGCGACGTCGCGCTGCGCACCCTGATGAGATGCAGAGCTGTCGCCGTCGTCAGCGGCGGCATGCGCGCGGTGACGATGAGACCGAACTCCTCGCAGTGAGCAGGCTCGCGCGGTGCACAGGCCCGAAACTGGGCGCTGCTATTTTGCGGGCCCAAGGCCGCGAGACCGAAATAGAGGCCCCGCGGCACAGCCGCAGACCGCCTACGCGGATCAAAACTCTTCGCCGGACGCGCGCCGAGCCCGCGGCGCTCGTCGCGGTGAGTCGCTTCCCGCCGGAGGGGCAAACCACGGGCGCGATGCTCGGGACGTCTGATCGATTGAAGTCGCAAGTGCGGTCGTAGCGCCACTCTTTAAAGTTTAGATTAAATTCCCGAGAATCGATGGTGTTACTACGCGAAAAGTCGCGCGCGGTGGCGGCCCGGTAATTTGTGCCCTCTATAGACTTCCTGCTGGAGCAAGCGAAGTTAGTCAAGTGTCGCTAAAGGCTGGAGAAAAAAGTCGCAGTTTCGGCCGAAAGGCGAAGCATCAATTGCGATAACAAATTTACTAGTAGAGAGCTTACGGAGTAAGGATAGTAGTTTTATCGGCTGCATAAACTTGGACCCATTCGCTTACTAACTGAATTAACAAGCCTGGTGTCAGCGCGCGCAGCAAACATGAATAGATCACGCTCGATGACCGCACACAAGCGCTGTCAAAACGCTGCGTGAGCAAGCGCACCAGCAGCCGCGAGCGAAGGTTCGTGCGGTCTATCGCTTCAACGGAAACTAAGCGGCGAAAGCACAGCGCATACAAAGGTAAGAGCCGTGTGCAGATGGCTTTCAAGATACGGTGCGTGCGACCGCCCGCCGCCGCGCAATGTACAAGTATACAGTTGCTCGCAGAGCAGAAGTCGCACCCCCTCCCTCCCGCGCCGCCTTCCCGCTTTACTCCTTTCGCCTGCGAGATTCCAGTTCCCCTTGCGCCCGGTCTCAAGATAAGCATTTGGTGGCGCAGCTGAACGTCGCCTCCCCTCCCTCCCTCCCTCCCATTCCCCACGGCCTTTCGCTCTACGGAAGAAGTCGCGTTTGCTCTCCGCCATGCTTTCACTCGCACATACAGCATACGGCGCGCGGCGACGATTTTATCGCCGTTGGACTTAATACGGAACCTCACGGCGACGGCGACGGCAAAAATGTGCTTGGAGCCGTCCATATAATTGCTATCACAATAAAATAACACCCACCATAGAAGGCAGATGGAGGAGACATACTGCGCCGACTTGTACCACACAGCTGAAAAACTTATTTGCGAGCGAGGTTACACGTGCAGTGACACCGTCCTTCAATATAGAATCAAATAATAGACGGACCATGGTACCATTTTCGTTTCGCGTCGCAGAAAATGTGGATGATTAGCGATGTCGACCTATTTCCTGTGTACTTTAATCTCGGGTCGTTCAATCGGAGAAGTCGTTCAAGTCAACGTACCCAAACTTGACGACGGACTCACGAATGTTTTTATTCGAAACAACTATTCGCAAGCGGCTCGGGCCTTCCCTACCCTGTTCGATAAGATATCACGATTGACCGGCTCCTATTTTCATATGAACTGCTTCGTGAATCTGCATCTAGAGACTTCGCGAATTCGGTCCCCAGCGCGGATGCGCAAGTCTCTCTTATACGCGCGAACTGTTCGTAAGGACATCTTCCATTCAACCGCGACAGCGAACTGGATAAGAATTGTTCCGGCCAGTTACAGGCATTTCTCACGAACGAACAGCTTGTGAAACTGGCACATCGATCTTTACAAGCCGCTGTTTTCGACTGTATGCTGCCCCAAGTCGTAGTGATCGCTACATGGCGGTCTTGCAAATTCCGCTGTAGCAGCCGTACCGGCCCTCGACTATTATAAAGCCAGCTGTTCAAGACATTATTTTACAGCTAATGTTTCTCAAATAGCAAAAAGAATCTGAGCCGATAAACAGGAGCCTGCATCCACAAACAGCTTTCACGCTAGAATGTTTCGTAGGATCAAATTCCAGCAAATCCTTATGCTGGATATATTATTAGCGAAGATGCCCGACCGGTGGAAAAGAATACTTACGAAGGAAAAGCTGTGTTAATTCGGCCTGTGAAGTGCTTATAGACTTGCACTCCACTTAGACCGCATGACACGACGAATTGCAACTGCAGTGGCATGTTCTTGCTGAGATAACAACGTCTTACTACGCCGGTAAGTGTACTGCACGTAGGTTGCGTAGCCGTGGCATGCACAGTCGTTTCTACAAAAGCTTTTCTAGAGGCGCGTATACGGTCCAAGCGCGCCGGGAGGGAGCCGCATTTTTGCGCCGACCGCCGCGAGGGTGAGGCGCGTCCGACGGAAGCGGCACGCACCGCTGGCTTTCCGCACCCGTTTCAAATAGCTCCTCGTAACGTCGCCCTCTGCTCTCCTTTTGCTTTCCCGCACCTCCGCCGCGGAATAGTGATGGTGCGTTCACACTGTGTGCGCCGAGAATACGGTCACCGAAGCGCATTCGACCTCGGCTGACAGCCTGAGGCGCCGTGGCCGGCGGCAGCTCGCGGTGGCCCCACACGCCTGGCATTTGAAGATGCACCAGGCGTGACACCCCGTTTTATCATTTGCAAGCAGTCTTGGTTCGCTGTGAAAGCAGAACTTCGAGTGAGTGATTAAGTTTTAACGTCCTACAGCGAGACAGAGATGCCGGTAATGGAAAGTGAGATGTTTGCTCGACCGCAAGCTTTGCATCTAGATGAGGGGCTAAAAATGAAGTGACACACACGCACGCGCGAACGAATGGTAATGTGTCCCCAAGCGTAACTACATCTTATTGAGTTTCATTAAGCTTTAACGTCTTATAGCTACGCCTTAGCTTATGAGAAACGTCGTAGTAGAAAGATCGAAGCTAGTTGACGACAATTTTTTCAATCATTTTATTTCTTTCTCCTCCATTGTGTAACCTCAGCACGCCAGCATTTCTCGAGAGGCGGCGGCCAATTAAACGCGCAACTCCGTGCTCAGGCGCAGAAGGCCATAGCAGCTGCGCCACGGCGGCGGGCAACAGCAACACTTCACTGCTTCTCGAGCAAATAGCAGAAGAAGAAGGTTTCCACTTATTCGAAAGGAACTCTAAGGCTTTGAATCGGGCCTACTTGTTGTGCTCAGGCATGTCGGATTTTGGCCTACTGGCCTAAGCACGAGCCACGCAGCGGGAGCCGTCGACATCTGTACTGTTTGTCCGGAAAGCGGTTCACTCCTCCCAGCTGGCCAGGCGCTTGTAGGACCGTCGGGTGTGGTGTTTTAAGAAAGAGAACGTAGGTATAGAAAGTGGGAGCACCGACATCCGGTTGCACGGTTTGCCCTCCAAGAAAACCCAGCCACTAGTCACCTAGAATTTCTAGGTACGGCAGCTAATACAGGTAGGCAGGTACAGGCAGGTACGGCAGCATTGAAATACATCCGAACGACGGAGGAACTAACACGATATATATATATATATATATATATATATATATATATGTATAATACGGTAAAAAATTTTCAATGAAATCTTTTCTTGTGAACTGTCAACTTCGTGCAGAAAATTCTTATAAGCCATAAGAATATTCTTTCCCCTGTTCTCCGTTACTTTCTTCGCAGTCATGTTTTTTTTTTTTTTTTTTTTTTCTGCGTTCAGAGCCCCTCTGCCATAGCCCAGGCACTCTCTTTTCTCTTTTCTCGCATATCTTGCGGTGTAGCAGATGGAAGCAACACCCCCCCCCCCCCCCTCCCATTTGGTATGTCTCAAATCTACAGACAGACAGCTACACTGTGTGGCGTCTCTGTTCCGCCGGTGTTCAATGTGTGGACGAACGTACCACGACAGCCAGTCGCACTGGGTGTCCTCGCCTTGAAAGTCGGTTGCCAGCAAGGAGGTTTGTTGCCGGCCGCCTTTCCTGCTCTTTGTCTCGTGGATCAACCAGCCTGCAGACGACCCTTCCTCGTGCGTCGTCTCTGGATGTGCACGCCTGCAGACCCATTCCTGGCGGCGGTGCACAATAAGACGCCTCTCCCCCTCGTCTCCTCCCTTGCCACGTCAAGCCCTGTTTTACTGCGGAAGTAAAGGTCCTTTACGCACCTGGCATTTACCACAAAGGTCATTTCCGCCTCGCTTCCTCACGCGCAACTCGGGTGAAAGAAAATTCGCTAAACGGCGACATTTCCACTTGGAAAACGGCGATTATTTGAATATTTCCGGTCTCAGACGTCGTTGATCCTGCATGGTCGCCTTCTCCTTAATCGATTTAAGAACGCCGGCTCTTCATAGCCACAAGGCAGCGCCGTGCGTCCCAAACCCGTGAAAGTCAGCAAAGTACCGCGAACGGGTTTGAGATGTGCGAGCATCCGCACCTTAATGCCCCGCTGCGGCCCACTGATGTGGCCTCGCGATATGCGACGGTGACCAAAATGATTTCCATTGAACGCAACAATTACCGTTATTAGTAGAAAGAAAAAGATGGGACCGAAGGTCTTCCAGCCTTGCATGATTTGGCCTAATCACCACGTTTTGTTTCCCCTGCCCAACTGCGCTATCCGCGAAGGCCTCGACTGCTACGCGAAGACACGCTTGAGCTAAACGAGGTTTTCACAGATAGGAAACCTCCGCATCAATGTCGTCGTGTTTCCTTTTCATGAACATCCCCTAATCCCGTTCAGTCCCGCCGCTTATGTGTCAGTATATTTTTTGTCTCGCCATGGACGACTGCTTCGTGTGTTGACGTCCAAGCATAGTGCGACGCAAGTCACATTTATTCTCTATACGATGAGCTGAACCATGCAGATGATTGATGGATAGGACAGTGAAGAGAACATACTCCAACATCATAAGAATGAAGCTGAACTTATGCGCAGAGTGACCTAAGGCGTTTGTCATGCATTCTCGCAGCATTTTGTGAGCCTCAACGGCTCCACCAAGATACAGCACCTGCATGAAGTTTATCTCAATAACTTGGTAAAAAACAGCCCTAATCACTCACCAAATTTACTTCAAGCATTGTGCTGCAGGTGCACTATATTTGGGAGTATGAGATGTAAAACACCGGCGTCAAAATCGGAAGAAATGCGCCTTGCCTGTGCGAACGGCGCATTCACTGGAACTGCTTCATTGGCGTTCGTTTAACCGGAATCGCATTCGCAAAGGCAGGTAGAACAGAGAATACAGCATTTATTCCGCATTGTTGGCACACACACACACACACGGACACACACACGCATGCATCACGCGCACACACACGCACGCGGCACACACACTCGCACTGGATTTCTTTTGTGCAGGATCCAGCTTCTGGGCCACTAGTGCATGCTGCGCGCAATAGCGATATGATATCACGCCGAATCGAACGCATAACGACGTCGCGATGATAGTTTGCTCAACTTCACGAGGAGCATTTTATTTCTTGCACCGCTAGTCTAGAGACCTTCAAGCCAATCTGATAGTATGCTCACCTGTAAGTGGGAGGCACTTTTGCGTGGCATTTGTTGGCCACGGCCCAGGAAATTCTTTAGACTGAATGTTTATTACCTTTGAAGAAAAAAACTTAATGACAGTGGCATAGTTGGATGCTTTTTGAAGATGTACATAAGCCATACGGTCTCTTTATTATTTTTTTTTAAAGAAAGACTTGCTCATATGGAGTGCTTCTGCTGTCACTCTGTGCTTTATGCGCCTGGTATCTACCATAAAGGTCATTCCGCCTCACTTCTTCACGCGCAACTCGAGTGAAAGAAAATTCGCTAAACGGCGACATTTACACTTGGAAAACGGCGATTATTTGAATCGTTAAGGGTAGGGCGGTTTTGTTCGCACTGTGTTTTGATAATTTCTCAGTACTGTTTTGGTTGTTTAGACTGTTACGTAGTAGACTGCGTGTTGCGTGCCTATCTGTTATAACATGTTTGTTATATACATATACTGCATGTTATATGTGTACGTTATAAACGTACAGTATGCCTTATGTATATGTGACCTCTACCGTACAAGAGTGTGAGAGATGTATAAGAGTGCATAGCACCGGGGCGCTATAACGCAATGCTATTCCAAACTTTCTATTCCAATTCTGCAATCAGCCCACCACGATCGGTCAAAACATTTTCGGGCCACTCCCAACTTCGCCTGTCTGTCACGCGACGTCACAAAAACCGCGATAGCTCCCCATCTGATATAACGGTACACACTGATTACGCATGATTAAACCGCACAAAACAAAATAATTATTCCTGATTCGACGCCTTTTCACCATTAGCACCTGCTATTGGTCCAATGTTTTCGGGCTGCGCCCCTTCGACTGTCTGTCACGCGACACTCACCAATCCGCGAAAACTCACCACGTCAAAGTGAAGTGTACGCGAAAAAAAAAAGCATTAATATGCCGAACAAAACTGAAAATTTTTGGAATAGCCAGAGACTGTCCCGTTCCGAAGGAATAGAAGATGGCTGCCCGCCGATCAGTGGCGTAGCCAGATATTTGTTCGGGGGGGGGAGGGCTCAGGTTGCAGCACGGCCTCCTCCTTATAGAATTTGTCGAGGGATCAAATACATGAATAATAAATGCATTGCCAATGCCATTGCATATTAGATGCTGCAAACGAATTATTGAACGCTACGCACTGTCAAGTAAAATATGTATTTCCTCATAAAAGTATATATTCGTATGTCCAAAAAAATGTGGCAGAAATAACTGATACCAATGCTGTCGCGTTTTTTTTTCTTGTCTATTTAATAAGTAAAGAAAATATCACACGAACTTTACAACTATATAAGTTTCGAAACCAGCAAGGCAGTGCATGCAGCTGATATAAAAACGTAAAGGCCTTGAAATGAAAAAGTTGAGGACAAATATTTTGATGAATCTTTGTCATTCAGAACCTTGTTTACAATTTGCACATATGCAACGGACAGGAAAAAACTTCAATGACGCTCTTAGTTGCAATGGATTGCGCAGGAGCAGCAGTTACCGGTCGTGTATTGTGAGTAATTGAACCGAAATTATAGTCGCAACAGTGAGTACATTAAAAAGCTGGAGTTCTGCAAATATACATTAGAAATGCGAAGATAGAAATGGAATATACAAATGCCAGATACAACTCGCTAAAGGGCAAAATGAGTCGCTGGAAACAAAGTT
>NW_023605575.1:0-15219 GCF_013339745.2 Dermacentor silvarum
GGAAATCCGGTTCACGTCTCCCGCCTGAAGCCGTATCTTCAGCGTTCCGACCGTTTCTGACTCGCTGCCTTACCGGCCGCTTTCGTGAGGGGGGGGGGGGGGGGGGGAGTTAGTGTGAGCGCTCACTCTGCAGTTCATCATCGTCTTCATGTGTATATACCCATCCTCATAATCATCATCATTTTGTCGGGTTGGTGTTCGTGGGCTGTCTCGCGCTGTGTGACAATATAAGAGCTCTGCCTTCGTCTCGGGCGTCGTCTCACACTATATATATATATAATGTTACGGGAAGGAAGAAACGTACTGGTTTTACAGACGGGTTTTAATGGCTACGCAGAGAAGCGAAAACCCAGAATCTTCTTTGTCGTCTCCCAGGGCACCAACCATGTCTTCTTCTTTCCACCTTACGCACTGTGACATTACCCCCGTCAGAAGAAGCACCTTACTGGTGCGACTCACTGGTTCCAGAAAGGAACGGTTTGAGGCGGCTGACGTGGACGACGTCAGATAGAGGTGAAGGCACGGTAGCATCCAGAGGAGACACTTCATATGTGACAGGCGTCACCTGGCGGAGGATGCGATAAGGGCCGTAGTATCGCGAAAGGAGTTTCTCCGAAAGGCCGACACGTCGAGATGGAGACCAAACTAGCACAAGATCACCTGGTTCGTATTCGACATCGCGGTGGCACTGATCGTAACGGCACTTCTGACGTGTTTGGGAAGCAGAGAGACGGAGACGGGCAATCTGGCGTGCCTGGGTCGCTGCGGTTATAACACCACGAGCGTACTCCGTCGGCGAGTCGAGTGTGGTCGAAAGAAGAGTCTCGAAAGGCAAGGTCGGTTCACGGCCATATAGAAGGTAAAAGGGCGAATAACCAGCTGTGTCGTGGCGCGAGGAATTGTACGCAAACGTGACAAATGGTAAAGCAGTGTCCCAGTCGCGATGATCGGAGGAAACATACATCGCGAGCATGTCAGTTATTGTCCGGTTCAGGCGTTCAGTAAGACCGTTAGTTTGAGGATGGTAGGCTGTAGTAAGCTTGTGTTTAGTAGCACAGGATCGAAGTAAGTCGTCGATGACTTTGGCAAGAAAGTATCGCCCGCGATCGGTGAGAAGTTGACGAGGTGCGCCGTGGTGTAAGATAACGTCGTGAAGCAAGAAGTCAGCGACGTCTGTAGCGCAACTGGTGGGAAGGGCTCTTGTAATGGCATAGCGGGTGGTATAGTCCGTAGCGACGGCAATCCACTTATTTCCGTCGTTTGATATAGGGAATGGTCCGAGAAGATCAACGCCAACGCGAAAAAAAGGGTCGGTCGGTATATCCAGAGGCTGCAGCAGACCAGCGGGATGTACAGCAGGTCGTTTTCGGCGTTGACACGACTCACACGCGGCGACATAGCGACGGACGGAGCGGTTGAGACGGGGCCAGAAAAATCGTCGCCGAATTCGGTCATAGGTCCGAGAGACGCCAAGGTGTCCAGCAGTGGGAACGTCGTGCAGTTGCTGGAGTACAGTCTGCTGAAGATGAGACGGAATGACGATTAGCAGCTCGGGCCCGTCTGGGTGCATGTTGCGGCGATACAGGGTGTCATTTTGTAGTACGAACATGTGAAGGGATGGGTCAGACGGGTCAGAGAGCAGGCGTTCGATAAGCTGCCGTAACGATTATTGGTGGACGTGCGGGGTACTCACTTGCGCAAGACGGAGCTCCGCAGCGGACGTAACCTGGCTGCCATGTCATCCGAAGGGGAGTCTTCAACCGCGGCCCCGTCGACGCCACCGACGGTCATCCTAACCCAGCCCCGCGACCCTGGCATGTTTTCTGGGATTGACAACGTTGACGTCGATGACTGGTTGGCAAATTACGAACGGGTCTGCGCCAGCAACAGGTGGGATAACACGCTTATGCTGGCCAACGTAATATACTACCTCAAAAAAACGGCACGAGTCTGGTTCGAGACACATGAAGAAGAGATTACCAGTTGGGAGCAATGCAAACAGAAGCTTCGTGATTTGTTCGGCAAGCCCATCGGCCGCCAACGTGCTGCTCAGAAGGACCTTGGGACCCGTGCACAGACGTCCACTGAATCTTACGTGGCGTACATCCAGGACGTTTTGGCTCTTTGCCGCAAGGTGGATAAGAACATGACAGAGGCAGACAAGGTCAGTCACGTTTTAAAAGGCATAGCGGACGACGCGTTTAACCTTCTCGTGTATAAGAACATCAACACAGTAAATGAGATCATTAACGAATGTCGCCGCTTTGAAGAAGCGAAAAGTCGCCGCATAGTTCAGCAGTTCACGCGCCTACCCAGCACCTCCACCAATAATGTTACGGGAAGGAAGAAACGTACTGGTTTTACAGACGGGTTTTAATGGCTACGCAGAGAAGCGAAAACCCAGAATCTTCTTTGTCGTCTCCCAGGGCACCAACCATGTCTTCTTCTTTCCACCTTACGCACTGTGACATTATATATATATATATATATATATATATATATATATATATATATATATATATATATATATATATATATATCGCTACACGCGTGTGGTATTTGGTTGTTTGAACGAGGCGCACGGGCGCCTAGACGAAGAGGACGAACTGCTCTGGGCTCTCGAGCTATCGGCTGATCTGGCCAGCGCTGCAGCTATCATTTGTAAATATACTTGTAAATAGTCTCCTGTACTTAATCCTTCGTTCGCGTAACATTTTGGTGGAGCGTGCCGTTCCCCGTCCTCGCCACGGAGCTCCGCAGCGGCCGCACCGTCCAGCTTTCCGCCATGGCTCCCGGTGACACCTCGTCTGCTGCTGCTACTGCAACTCCAACTACAACGTACGTCACGGTAGCCACTCCCCGCGATCCTGGCATATTCTCCGGCCAAGATAATGTCGACGTTGATGACTGGCTACGCATGTATGAGCTTGTTAGCCGCAACAACCACTGGGACCCTACCATAATGCTAGCTAATGTCCTCTTCTACTTGGGCGGAACGCCTCGTGTCTTGTTCCGGACACACGAGGAGGAGATCTCTAGCTGGGACGCTTTCAAGGAGAAGCTCCGCGACCTCTTTGGAAATCCGACCGGTCTGCAGCAGGCTGCAAGGAAAGAGCTTGCTACTCGAGTGCAGTCTTCCACTGAATCGTATGTCTCGTACATACAAGACGTCCTAGCTCTTTGCCGGAAAGTCGACGAGAACATGGTCGAAGTTGACAAGGTTGGCCACGTTCTCAAGGGGATCGCGGACGATGCGTTCAACTTGTTGATCTTCAACAATGTGTCTACCATCGACGTCATTGTCAAGGAATGCCGCCGCTTTGAGCTCGCCAAAAGCCGCCGCGTCATTCCACAATTCTCCCGGCTCCATAACACAGCTGCGACGTCGTCCTGCGTCGCCCTTACCGCTTCGCCCCCCTCCAATGAGACCGTCACGCGGATTGTTCGCCGTGAGATCGAGGCTGCCAGTCCTGCCACGTTCCATCCGCGCCCACTTGACCCCATCATTGACCAACCAGCCCCAGCGATCTCCCTCATTCAGGAGGTTGTGCGGCAAGAGTTTGCCAACCTCGGTTTTCCTGCTGCCTGCTCCATCTCCCGACCTGACGCCCGACTGGTGCCGACAGCTGCGCCTCGCAGCGATCTGTATTCCGGATACCGCAACCCTACTGAATGGAGAACTCCGGACGACAAGCCCATTTGATTTCGTTGCCGCCGCATTGGCCACGTCGCTCGCCACTGCCGCACCTCCTGGTCATCGCCATATTCGAGCTACTTTTCGCCGTCTCCTCGCCCATATGCCGACCCTCGCCGCTACTCGCCTCGCCGTATGCCTTCGAGCTCTCCCGTATCCGTCTATGACAGTCGTCCCACTCGCTCGCCGTCACCTCAGCGCCGTCGGTCCCCGTCGCCCCAGCCACGCCGCTATTCGTCGCCGACCCATTATGGACCCTCCCGGACGGAAAACTAGGCCATGCAGCTCTTGGAGGTAGTGCTGCATCACGTTCGTCCTGTCCAAATCCTCCGTTGACGCTCCTCACGAACACGAACCTAATTGAAGTAGATGTAGATGGTGTCCCGTTGACGGCATTGATTGATACTGGAGCCCAAGTGTCTATAATGAGCGCTAACCTATGTCGTCGCCTCAAAAAAGTTCTTACGCCTGCCGTCACTCGAGCCGTACGCGTCGCCAATGGCGCCACTGTTGCCGTCTGTGGTATGTGCACTGCTCGCGTAGGAATTGCTGGCCGCCAAGTTCCCGTCCTGTTCTCCGTGCTGACCAGTTGCCCTCATGACCTAATCTTCGGGCTCGACTTTCTGACGACGCATTCTGCCCTCATCGACTGTTCCACCGGTACGCTGTGCCTCGAGCTTCCTCTTGTTTCCGACGTTCGCCCCGAACAACCGCACACCCTATGCACTACAGCGTTTGTTCGGTTACCTCC
This sequence comes from Dermacentor silvarum, assembly GCF_013339745.2. Classification (NCBI taxonomy): domain Eukaryota; kingdom Metazoa; phylum Arthropoda; class Arachnida; order Ixodida; family Ixodidae; genus Dermacentor; species Dermacentor silvarum. Next base: position 4,446 of record NW_023605575.1, read on the forward strand.
AAAAGCCCTAACCTTCGTCGAATTGGCCTCGACGGCAACCGTGCCTGATGGCGACTATGTCGTCGCCCCTATTCTTGATGTCCTCCTGGCGCGCGACATCTCTGTGCCACACTCCGTCGTTACCCTTGCCGCTAATCGGATGTGTCTCCCCGTTGTCAATTTTGGCTTGACGAAGCAAGTGTTACCTGAAGGCATAGCGGTGGCCACGCTCCGGTCCGTGACAGACGACCACGTCACTGCTTTTGCAGCCGACGCGTCTCCAGATCCTCCTGATTACCCGCCGGATGCCTTGAACCTCGACGGCCCATTACGTCCCATGGTCGCTCCGGACCTCGCCCCTGGCCAAGCAGCCGCCCTGTATCGCCTTTTGCTCTCCTATCGCGACATATTTGACACTGACAATCGCCCACTTGGTCAGACGTCCCTTGTTAAGCATCGGATAAACACTGGTGATGCTGTTCCCATTCATCGCCGACCGTATCGCGTGTCCACGGCAGAGCGGCAAGTTATTCAGCAGGAAGTCAACAAGATGCTCGCCAAAGGCATTGTTGAGCCCTCGTCGAGCCCTTGGGCGTCGCCGGTGGTGCTCGTCAAAAAGAAAGATGGCACGTGGCGTTTCTGTGTTGATTACCGCCACCTAAACCGAATCACTAAAAAGGACGTTTACCCGTTACCACGAATTGACGACGCTCTTGATTGTCTTCACGGTGCCAAATACTTTTCGTCCATTGACCTTCGATCTGGTTATTGGCAGATTTCCGTCGTTGAGCAAGACCAAGAAAAGACCGCTTTCGTCACTCCAGATGGCCTCTACCAATTTAAGGTTATGCCGTTTGGTTTATGCAATGCCCCCGCCACGTTCGAACGGATGATGGACTCTCTGCTTCAAGGTTTCAAATGGTCAACTTGCCTTTGTTACCTAGACGACGTCCTTGTGTTTTCTCCTACGTTTGAGACGCACCTTGAGCGCGTCGCAGCTATACTTGACGTCTTCCACAAGGCTGGGCTCCAATTAAACTCATCGAAGTGCCACTTCGGGCGCCGACAGATTACAGTGCTCGGCCATCTCGTCGATGCTTCCGGAGTACAACCCGACCCGGAGAAGGTTCGAGCAGTAACAGCTTTTCCTGTACCTCAGTCTGTCAAAGACGTCCGGAGTTTTGTGGGGCTCTGCTCTTATTTCAGACGGTTTGTGAAAGATTTCGCAGCAATCGCTCGACCACTCACTGAAATTCTGAAGAAAGACGTGCTTTTTACGTGGGGTTCCCCTCAGGCTGCCGCATTTTCACGCCTTATCACGATTCTGACCAATCCACCGATCTTGGCCCACTTTGACCCGTCCGCACCTACAGAGGTCCGAACCGATGCTAGTGGTTATGGGATCGGCGCAGTCTTAGCGCAACGACAACACGGACACGACCGCGTTATCGGCTACGCTAGCCGGCTCCTGACAACTGCAGAGCGCAACTATTCGATCACCGAGCGCGAATGTCTTGCTCTCGTCTGGGCTGTTTCAAAGTTCCGCCCATATTTATATGGCAAGCCCTTCTCAGTCATCACAGACCATCATGCGCTGTGTTGGCTTTCGTCGCTCAAGGATCCTACTGGCCGGCTCGGTCGTTGGGCTCTCCGACTACAAGAATATCCCTACACAGTGACGTACAAGTCGGGACGCCAACACCAGGACGCAGATTGCCTCTCTCGCTACCCAGTCCAAGACCCGACCCCTACGTCTGATACTGACACCGACGCCTGCGTTCTCTCTGTTTTTCCACTGGTCCATGTCGCCGACGAGCAGCGCCGTGACCCGTCCTTGCGTGTCATCATTGACCGCCTGGAATCGTCACTTGCCGACAGCTCCCTTCGCTTATTCACACTTCAAGATGGCGTGCTCTACCGCCACAACGTTCACCCCGACGGCCCAGCATTACTCCTTGTGATCCCTAAACACCTTCGCTCGGCTGTTCTCCACGAGCTTCACGACCTCCCCACTGCCGGTCACCTCGGTGTGTCACGTACCTACGACCGGATTCGCCGACGCTTTTTTTGGCCAGGGCTTGCTCGCTCCGTTCGAAGATACGTAGCTGCGTGTGAGAAATGCCAGCGACGCAAGACACCGTCGACGCTCCCTGCTGGGTACCTTCAACCAATTGACATTCCCGCGGAGCCATTCTTTCGGGTTGGTTTGGATTTACTTGGTCCTTTTCCTCTTTCTACCTCTGGGAACAGGTGGATCGCTGTGGCCACAGATTACGCCACGCGCTACGCCATCACCCGAGCGCTCCCTACAAGCTGCGCCACAGATGTGGCCGATTTCCTTCTACGCGACGTGATTTTATTACATGGAGCTCCGCGACAACTTCTCACAGACCGTGGCCGGACATTCCTGTCGAAAGTTATCGCGGACATCCTGCAGTCCTGTGCCACGAGGCACAAGCTATCCACGTCATACCATCCGCATACGAATGGCCTCACGGAGCGTCTTAATCGCACTCTCACAGACATGCTCGCGAAGTATGTGTCTTCCGACCACACTGACTGGGACCTCGCTCTACCGTTTGTCACCTTTGCGTATAATTCCTCGCGCCACGACACAGCCGGTTATTCGCCATTTTTCCTTCTGTTCGGCCGAGAACCAGCACTGCCCCTCGACACAAGCCTCCCTGTTCACGCAGCACCCACCAGTGAATATGCACTTGACGCCGTCGCCCGCGCTGCCCACGCAAGGGAAATTGCCCGTGGCCGCCTTCTGCACTCCCAAGAGAGTCAACGGCGTTTGTACGACCAGCGACACCGCGACCTGCACTTCCCACCTGGTTCTTTGGTGCTCCTATGGTCTCCGTCGCGCCAGGTCGGCCTGTCAGAAAAACTGCTGTCTCGTTACACAGGCCCCTACCGAGTGATTCGTGCCGTGACTCCCGTCACCTACGAGATCGCCCCTGACGCCCCATCTGCTTCCCAGTCCAGTGATATCGTGCACGTTACACGACTGAAGCAGTATCACCCTCCCAGTGATGACCTTTAGACGCTCCGGGACGTCGCTTCTGCCGCCGGGGGATTATGCTACACGCGTGTGGTATTTGGTTGTTTGAACGAGGCGCGCGGGCGCCTAGACGAAGAAGACGAACTGCTCTGGGCTCTCGAGCTATCGGCTGATCTGGCCAGCGCTGCAGCTATCATTTGTAAATATACTTGTCAATAGTCTCCTGTACTTAATCCTTCGTTCGCGTAACAATATATATATATATATATATATATATATATATATATATATATATATATATATATATATATATATATATATATATATATGCACGAAGGGTTCAGTGAACAAGACGTCCAGAGAAGTCTTGGAGGGAGGAAACCCAGCACAGAGCATGATGGTTTGTTACAACATCAAACGCTCGACCCCAGAGGTAAGGGCGGAATTTAGCATGAGCCCTCAGCGAATCCGGAAATGTGGACGTGGTCCTCATACCAATTTTTACGTATGTTGCGTTTCTCTGAATTCCTTGCACTAAAAATTTATGATGCAATTTATAAATTATGCAACGTGATTTATTCACGTGTAAACGTCAATGAATGCGAGAAACGTCAGGCGAACGTCAAGAAGCGGCGAGGCGACCAGCAGTCAAAATCCGGGCAAGCGCAAGCTCGGGGCGCGTGGTTAGCACCAACACTGTGGCTTGCTTGCTGACTGCTTCGTCGTCGTCTTGTCTTCTTCATTACATTGGCCCCCGGGAAGTAGCGTAGCCATCCTGGCGACTTAAGGCGTTGACAGTATAGAGGGGTCATAATAGGGCTTGAGGCGACTCACGTGAACGATTTCTCGACCACGACGACGTAAGTCTTGAGACGGTGTCAAAGGCTCAACGTCATAATTGACTGGAGATGTCCGAGCGAGGATGCGGTAGGGCCCATGATATCGGGCCAATAATTTAGACGAAAGGCCAGGCGTACTCGGAGGAATCCAAAGCCAAACTAGGGCACCGGTCGCGAAAGTAGTGAGAGATCGGTCGGTGTCGTGCCTGAGCTTCTGGTGACCTTGGTCCTCGGTTGTCAATGAACGGGCCAATTGTCGACAATCTTCGGCGTACTTGGCGACATCAGAAATTGCAGTGTACTCAGATGAGTCAGGTGTGTAGGGAAGCATAGTGTCCAGCGTGCATGATGGCTCACGTCCGTACAAGAGGAAGAACGGCGAGAATCCTGTAGTCGCGTGCGTAGCAGTGTTGTACGCATATGTGATGAATGGAAGGACGGTGTCCCAATTTGTCTGGTCTGACGCCGTGTACATCGTCAGCATATCCCCCAGAGTGCGATTAAATCGCTCAGTGAGGCCATTAGTTTGCGGATGATATGCACTTGTCATGCGATGAACGATGTTACACTGAACGAGCAAGGCTTCAATAGCATCAGACAGGAAAACACGTCCCCTGTCGCTTAAAAGCTCACGGGGAGCACCGTGGCGCAGTACGAAGTTGCGTAAGATGAAAAACGCAACGTCTCTTGCTGTGGCTGTAGGCAAAGCTGCAGTCTCGGCGTAACGCGTGAGGTGGTCCACGCCGACAATTATCCACCTATTCCCAGAGGTGGTCGAGGGAAGCGGGCCGTATAAGTCGATACCGACGCGGTCGAATGGACGGGCCGGGCAAGGGAGAGGCTGAAGTGTACCGGCCGGGCGTTGAGGTGGAGTCTTGCGCCGCTGACAGGCAGTGCAAGCACGTATGTACTTGCACACAAATGCATACATTCCGCGCCAGTAGAATCGCTGCCGCAGGCGATTGTAGGTCTTGAGAACGCCGGCGTGAGCGCTTTGTGGGTCAGTGTGGAAAGCAGCGCATATGTCCGTGCGCATGTGGCGAGGTACCACTAGAAGCCACCTCCGGCCATCAGACGCGTAATTCCGGCGATAAAGGAGATCGTCGCGAATAGTGAAATGGGCGGCTTGGCGACGCAGAGTTCTTGAGGCGGGATAAGTGGATGGGTCAGTGAGAAAGTCAAGGAGTTGACAAATCCACGCATCCTTGCGTTGCTCCGACGACATGTCTGCAAAGTCAATAGGCGACAAGGGAGCCGAAGAGGCTGACGGAGAAGCCGTGTCAGACGCTAGCGGCGAGCGGGACAGTGCATCAGCGTCCGAGTGTTTGCGGCCGGATCGGTACACAACACGGATGTCGTAATCTTGCAGGCGAAGCGCCCAACGACCGAGGCGTCCCGAGGGATCTTTCAGCGACGAGAGCCAGCATAGAGCATGATGGTCCGTGACGACGTCGAAAGGGCGGCCATAAAGGTACGGACGAAACTTAGCCAAAGCCCAAATTATAGCGAGGCACTCTTTCTCGGTGACAGAATAGTTACACTCGGCTTTCTTGAGCGTTCGACTCGCGTAGGCAACGACGTATTCTTGGTATCCTGGTGTTTTTTGAGCCAATACCGCACCAAGGCCAACACCACTGGCGTCAGTATGGATCTCCGTAGGCGCATTAGGGTCAAAGTGACGGAGTATTGGTGGCGACGTTAGTAAGCGCCGTAGCGTTCGAAAAGATTCGTCGCATTCTGTTGACCAAGCAGACAGGCCGTTAGAGGCGGTCAGAAGGTTGGTAAGAGGCGCGATGATGGTAGCAAAGTCGCGCACAAATCGACGAAAATACGAGCACAGCCCAATGAAACTTCTAAGTGTTTTCAAGGAATTGGGCTTGGGATATTCGGCTACGGCACGGAGCTTCGCGGGGTCCGGAAGAACTCCCTCCTTGCAGACGACGTGGCCTAGTATCGTCAACTGGCGTGCAGCAAAGTGGCACTTCTTTATGTTAAGTTGAAGGCCAGCAGAGGTGAGGCACGTGAGAATCGCACGAAGACGAACAAGGTGAGTTGGAAAATCGCGAGAAAAAACGACGATGTCGTCAAGGTAGCAGAGGCAGGTATTCCACTTGTAGCCACGAAGGATGTTATCCATCATCCGTTCGAAAGTAGCTGGGGCGTTGCACAATCCGAACGGCATCACGTTAAACTCATACAGTCCGTCAGTAGTGACAAAAGCCGTCTTAGGTCGGTCAGGGTCGGCCATTGGAACTTGCCAGTAACCCGAGCGCAAATCCAGTGACGAGAAATATTCTGCCCCTTGCAAACAATCGAGAGCATCATCGATGCGGGGCAACGGGTATACATCCTTCCGAGTTATCTTATTGAGGCGGCGGTAGTCAACACAGAATCTGATAGAGCCATCCTTTTTGCGCACAAGTACAACAGGAGAGGACCAGGGGCTCTGGGATGGCTGAATGACACCACGCGTAAGCATATCATCCACTTGTTCATTGATAATACGCCGTTCTGCCGCTGAAACTCGGTATGGTCGTTGGCGTAAGGGCGCATGGGAACCGGTGTCAATGTGGTGTGTGACGCTTGTTGTACGACCTAAAGATGGTTGAGCGCAATCGAAGGAGGAGCGGAAGTCTCGAAGAAGGGCCAGGAGTTCGCTGCGTTGTGTTGACGGTAGATCGGCAGCAATAGAAGGGTGGAAACTGTCTGGACCCGAAGGTTTGGGAACAGGTGATGTCATGGCATTCAGTTGAAGATGGGGTTGGTCCTCTGCAAACTCGAGGGAGCGCAGGAGATCGGCACCTTGAATGTGACCCAAAGATTCTCCACGAAGTAATGTAACGGAGGATGGGAGCCAGTTGGAAACTAACATAGTAGTAGCACCCGATTCAACCGTAAGTACAGCAAACGGCAGTCGTAGGCCGCGACGGCGGAGAAGTACCTCCGATGGGGCAAACAGAACAGTTCCGTCAGGGGCGGCCGTACAGGACAGAGGCACAAGGGTCGACGTTTCAGGGGCAATATCTGTGTCCGCAGCAACGACAAGTTTGTGAGCGTCGGGATGATTATCCACCGAAAGAGAGGTTTGCAATGGCGTAAGGGCCACTTCTGCACGGGAGCAGTCTATGACGGCGCGATGACGTGAAAGGAAGTCCCATCCGAGAATAACGTCGTGGGAGCATGACGGCAGCACGAAAAACTCGATGACATAAAGTTCACCTTGAATAGCGACACGTGCGGTGCAAACAGCTGAAGGCGCAATGCACTGTGAGCTGGCAGTGCGGAGCATTAGTCCCGAGAGCGACGTGGTCACTTTTTTGATCTTGCGGCATAGGTTTTCGCAGATAACCGAAACAGCGGCCCCCGTGTCAATAAGCGCTAATGCGGCGGTTCCTTCAACGTCGACGTCGATAATGTTTTGCGGCGAAATAGATGGAGGCCTTGGGCAGTTCGACGCGCATGCAGCTCTTGCCTCCGGAACTGCAGCGATCAGTTTCCCTCCTCCGTAGGAGGTCGGCGACGCATGGGTGATAGGGAGCGTCGTCGCGGAGATAGGGACCGGCGGTTAGCATAGGCTGGCTGATCGTCAGGGACGTACCTTGGTGGCGACCGGGCAGACGAAGGAACAGGCCTGCCCATGACGTCAAATGGCGAAGGTGGACATCGGCGACAGTGGCGGGCGACGTGTCCAGCGACACCACAGGCGAAGCAGATGGGCCTATTGTCTGGCGTTCGCCACGCGTCGGGGCGGCGGAGGAACGGAGCCGAAGGTCTCGCGAAGGCGAGCGGCGCAGCATTCGCGGTCGTCGGCCAGGCATGGGTCGGCATCGCAGGTCGAGCATACGGCGCAGGATGTTGAGGGGGCCGAGCCGCGACGGAAGCGTAGGTAAGTGGCGCAGTGACGGGTGGTTGGTGAGTCACAGGCGGGAGGGCCTCAGCAACCTGGGTCCGAATGACGTGTTGAAGGTCCGGAGCCAAAGACTGCGAAGGCTCGTGCGTGAGAGGCAGCAATGAAAGCTGACGCGCTACCTCTTCCCGGATAAAGTCCTTGATGGTAGAGAGCAGCGGCTGTTGATCGGCAGAGGGGGCAGCTAGCTGCAAGCTCGATAGTGTGTCTGGCGTCATGAGGGCTTGGCGGGCGATCGTGCGCTGCCTACGCAACTCGTCAAAGCTTTGACACAAGGAGACGAGTGCCGCGACCGTGGTGGGATTTCTCGCGAGCAGCATCTGAAAAGCGTCGTCCTCGATGCCCTTCAGTATGTGCTTGATTTTCTCGCCCTCTGTCATGGTAGGGTTGACGCGGTTGCAGAGATTCAGCACATCCTCGATGTAGCCCGTGTAATTCTCCCCTGGATGTTGCGCACGTTCACGCAAGCGCTGCTCTGCGCGAAGCTTGCGGGCCGTAGGCCGACCAAAGACGTCCGAAATGGAAGTCTTAAAAACGGACCAAGTGGGTATGTCGGTCTCGTGGTTGCGATACCACAGTTGCGCGATGTCCGCGAGATAAAACATGACGTGACTCAACTTCGATGAATCGTCCCATTTGTTATTGGCGCTGACCCGTTCGTATGTCGACAACCAGTCTTCAACATCGGAGTCACCTGAGCCGTTGAAGATGGGCGGATCCCGCTCACGGTACACGGCGCTGCAGGTGGCAGGCGCTGCCGAAGGGTCAGTCTGAGTCGAGGTGTCGTTGACCATCATGGGTGCAGGAACCGAAGGGAGCGTCCGGGAGCGGAGTTCCAGGTTGGTGCGGGGGACCCACGCAGCCTCCACCAAATGCAACGTGATTTATTCACGTGTAAACGTCAATGAATGCGAGAAACGTCAGGCGAACGTCAAGAAGCGGCGAGGCGACCAGCAGTCAAAATCCGGGCAAGCGCAAGCTCGGGGCGCGTGGTTAGCACCAACACTGTGGCTTGCTTGCTGACTGCTTCGTCGTCGTCTTGTCTTCTTCATTACAATATATATATACTGTCACGGGATGTTCTTGTAAGTCGACAGGACGTCTGACCGAAGTACAAGAAGACGGAGCAGTCTCAGCTCGGTGTCAATACGGTGAACAACCGCTGACGTGCGCCTCAAGGAAGGTTGGCCGAGGTCGAAAGAAGCACGGAAACGTTCAAGAAGTTCAACAACTTCACTGCGTTGAGCGGGCGTAAGCGCTTCGTCGACGGTATGCAAGAAAACATCGGGGAACGCGAGACTGGTGCGGTAGCAGAAGTGACGGCACCGATAGGCAGTGGCGACCTATCGGAAGGTAGGTCAAATGGACTAATGACGTCAACAGTGTCGAGACGCCCCACACATTAACCCGTGTAAGAAAGTTGAGGGACGGGGAAATGCATTGCACGCATAAATGGCAGCGGAACGATGGGTGAGTATGACGACTGCAAACGGGAGTAGAAGGTTCCGTCGACGCGCACAATCTTCAGATGGTGTAAAAAGAGCTGTCGTGGCGGGGGCAGAGTCACGAGAGACGGGCACCAAGGCGGCAGAAAAAGAAGAGCTAATGACGTCAGCCATGACGACCACTTTAGGAGAACGGTTCGGGAGGTCGACGGTAGTGTCACGGTATGGAGACAAAGCCAGTTGCACGCGAGCGCAGTCGACAACAGCATGATGTGCGCAAAGGAAGTCCCAACCCAGAATAACGTCATGCGAAGCACGGCATAGAAAGACGAATTCTACAAAATATAGCTCATCCTGAATCATAACACGACCGGTACATGCGGCCGAAGGCTTGACTTGCTGCGAGCTTGCCGTGCGTCCCTAGGGAAAGATCTGGTACAGGAATCGTCACTTTCTTGAGTTTGCGGCAGAGGGCTTCACTTATGACAGAAACGGCAGCCCCTGTATCGACAAGAGCTGTTGGCGCGACGCTTTCGACAAATACTGCGATTTCGTTAGGAGGAAAAGGATGAGGCCTGGAAAATTTCGACGATGGCGCAGTTCTTGCCTCGGGAACTGCGGCTGTCAGTTTTCCTCCTGACCAGAGCTGGCACGGCGAAGCATGGGTGAGAGGGAACGGCGGCGAGGAGAAGGAGACCGACGAGAGTTGAAGGCGGTGAGACGAGAATACGAGTCCGAGGGATCAGGGATAGAACGATGGAAAGGCTCTTGGGGAAGGTAGCCGAGGTTCGGCGCGTCACGACGAAAATAAAGTCCACGGCGGCGACAGAAACGCGCAACATGTCCCGGAATACCGCATGCGAAACAAATAGGGTGGTTGTCCGGAGTACACCAAGGGTTAAGAGAAGGTCCGGAAGGCGATAAGGGCACGTGAACCGGGCGTACCGGAAGTGGCGACGAGTAGAAAGTAGCGGCGGTTCTGGAGGTAGTAGGCATCGGTCGCGGAGGAGGTCGGTTGAGAGCGGCAGCGTAAGTCAAAGGTGCAGTCACAGGCGGTGGTGGAGAGGCAGGTGGGAGCGCCTCAGAAACTTGTGCTTGGATCACACGACGGAGCGACGGTTCTAGCGTGGAAGCAGGCTCAGCAACACATGCCACAAGAGATAGCTGGCGAGCCACTTCTTCCCGAATGTATTGCTGAATCTGCGGTGCAAGCCGGAGTGATCAGCGCTAAGGCATCCAGGCTCCAAGGCCGAGAGGTCCGCGGATTGCAAACTGGTGCGACGGGTGGAAAGGCGCTGCTTGCGCAGCTCGTCGAAGCTTTGACAGAGCTCAATTACTTGTGCAACTCTCGTAGAGTTCTTGGCCACGAGCATATGAAAGACATCGTCGTCTATGCCTTTCATAATATGCCTTATCTTATCGGCTTCGGTCATGGACGCATTCACGCACTTACAGAGGTCGATGACTTCCTCAATGTAACTCGTGAAGGTTTCACCGCTTTGTTGAGCGCGACCACGCAAACGGTGTCCAGCACAGAGTCTGCGCACAGCGGGACGGCGAAGACCGAAGTGAGGGTCTCGGTGAAAGCTGACCATGTTGT
>NW_023605576.1:0-20771 GCF_013339745.2 Dermacentor silvarum
AGAAGCTCGGACTCCTAATACAAGACAATGGCAAAGCACACGCCGCCATCGCCAAGATGAAGACCAGCGCGGAGAAGATCTTAGCCATGCTGAGAAGGTTTTCAACTAGAAACAGACGAGTGAAGGAAGACGACGCCCTCAGACTAGTACAGGGCTGGTCTGGCGATATCGCCGCTGTGTCCATTCTGTCTAGAAATAGAAACCATTGAACACTACTTTTTAATATGTCGCCGGTATAAATTACAAAGAAAAAGACTTCTTGAAATTCCGCTCGCTAAATTAGGGGTAAATTTAACATCAGAAATTGTACTCTCTTTCGGTGCCTCGGTATTCGGCTGTAGCCACAGGGACGTGTTTGATGCCGTTTGTAGTTTCATTCAATGAACTAAACAAATAAAATTTTAAATACATACTTTTACAACTAGAGATATAGCATGACATTTATATTATAAAAAATGCAGTATAGGAAAATTATTCTGTCTGTTCTGATTACTAAATTGCACTGTAACAATAGTTTCAAAAACCGTATCTAAAAGTTCAGGTGCCCAATTCTAGGCCAATCCCCCGGAGTGGGTACGAGCCATGTGCTGAGGATATCATCATCATCATCATCATCATCATCATCATCATCATCATCATCATCATCATCATCAGTGCAGGCATTCATAACATCCAGGATGACATATTCGGCCACGTATCTCAATCTATAGACAGGACTCAAAAGAATACACTCGATACCATCATCAGAAAGGCCACCAAGCAAGCCCTCGGCCTACCTATCTATTCGTCGACCCAGTGCCTTCAAGCAATGGGGGCACACAACACGGTCGACGAACTCAGAGAAGCCCACCTGTCTAACCAGCGACTCCGCCTGAGCCAGACAAATCATGGCCGCGCGGTGCTGGATAAGATAGGGTGGCGCAAGGAGAGAGCAACAATCAAGATGTACATCCCAACTGAATGGATGACGACAATCACCACCAAGCCCTTACCCCGAAACATGACGCCGGAGAAAAATAATGGCAGGAGAGAAGCCAGAGCTCAGGCGATTAATTCCAAGATGCAGCGGTTGGAGGGAGTCCTATACGTGGATGCGTCCCTCGTCAAGGGCAGCAGCAAAGCAGCGGCGGTGGTAACTGACGAGGAACGGTTGATAAACAGCGCTGCAGTCAACACCAGAGAGTCAGCGACAGCAGAGGAAGTGGCCATAGCCCTAGCGCTCGTCCAACCGGGCGCCAGAGTAGTGGTTACCGACTCCAAAAGAGCTTACGGCGGCTACAGGAAAGGGGTGATTTCCTCAGAGGCAGCCGCGATATTAACGAAGAAAAGGGCACCGGAGCAAGCCGTAGAGCTCGTATGGGTGCCTGCCCACACAGAGATAGCCGGCAACGTCATAGCCGATTTCCATGCCCGAGCGATGACCCTCCGGGCAGGGCAGGATGCTGACACCACCAACCCGGTGCTCACGTACAGAGAGATTACCTCCGAGTATAGGGAGGATCGGCGCACCTTTCCCGATCCGCACCGCACCCTGAGCAGGGAACAACAATCATCAGGCGCATGGCGGGTTCACTTACCCACCCTGCCCTGATGAATAAATTCTACCCAGAAACCGAAGAGGGCATTTGTCCATTTTGCAAAAACAACACAGGCGCCCTCGCACACATCCTGATGGAGTGCACTTCACTCAAATCCCCTATACCCTCCATCCCCCCCTCCGTCCCCCACTACCCCACGCCATGGGCGATGGGAGACCTTACAGTCTAGCCCCGCCCTGTCGATCCAGCTCGCGCTGGCGGCTAGGGGCCATGAGCTGCTGGCCGTATATGGATCCCGAAACCAGGGAACCACCCCGTCCGACGTCTGAGAAGACGCCATCATTTGAGCTCAATAAATGTTTTTATCTCTCTCTACCAGGCCCCGTGTGTCGGTGTCGGTGTGTCGATGTTGGTGTCGGCGTCAACGGCGCCCGACAAGGCTATCACGTTCGACTCTCAAAGGTGAAGCTTAAGCGTCCTCCAAGCTTTTATCTCTATGTTGAAACGAAGGTACTCGACTTCGGAACCACAGAAAAAACACTGAGAAGCTCCAGAACAGCCTAAATACTTTACTTTATGAAAGCCTTTCTAAGCACCAGTTCCGGCTTCGTTTACCAGGAGGCGCACGTGCCATGACGTTATGATACAGAACGTATTCAGGTGGCAGAAAACGTCGAGATGTTTTGGCACCAGCTTTGGCTCGGTCGGTCGTGCTTCGTTGGACGGACGACCGTCCTTCATTAAGCCTGCATACATCCAGCCTGCAACTTCGTTGCTTGGGTGGATGTAGCAGCGTGCGCACGAGGGAGAGAACCGGGGCGAGGGCTGAAACGTCGCCATGCTGTGCTTCCAAGTTACCATCTTATGCGCACCCACGGTGTCAGCACATATGGATCTCATCTGGTAAACTAAACTAAATCTGGCTCTCAGAAATGCTATTATGATACAAGAAAGTATTTAGGGTGTTCTGAGGTTTGCCAGTCTTTTTCTTTGTCTTTTTTTGGTTCCGAGGTCAAGTGCCTTTACTTAAAAAAAAAGTCGGAAATGTAATTCCCTGTCTACGTAGATAATTCCATGTCTAAGTTGTCATAGGTTCTTTTAATATCTAGATATTCTATCGATAGAGGTCTATTCTGAGCTACTGAATTCTCTATGCACTGAGTTAGTAAAACACTTTTTGTTGCACGGACGCGCTAGTGAGGAAAACGATAACCAGTGAACGTGCTTGCGGTCCCGGGTTGGAAAAGAGGAAGAGGACGACGCTGGGTTCATCAACTAGCTGGCCGCTCATGCGCTCACCTTCGCGACCTACAATAAACGGCCCCCTTCATCCGTAAGGGTGACAAACGGTCTCCTTCGCGCGTAACAATATTATTCTCTCAGCGTCTGCCAAGCCTGAACACATTCTGTAGTTCGCCCAGTACATCATTTTTCTTCCTCCACTTCAACAGTTCAAACTTTATGGCTTGCATTGCCCGACGCTACTGTAACTGGCCTGTACGAGCTTGTCTTATACTTATCTCCTTTGCCTTTGTAGATGAGGTTCGTGATGATGATGATGATGATGATGATGATTTATTGGCATCCCCTTTGAAACGGGGTGGCGACAAATAGTCACCTAGCCTGCTTGATTTAATCAGGTATACTACATATGTTCTTTATCTCGCATTTTTGTATACCTTTTTCAAAAATTTAGCTTGTACCGCTGCCTATGATTTTAAGAGATCAGGTCGTATCCATCTTTTCCCTGCTTTTTTTCCACCAGTACTCTAATCGTCTCTTGCTGATCTCTACGGCTGATCTGTTTATGTTTCCTTCCACTTTAAACCCAAGCGCTTCTGGGAGTTGCACATTACCTACGGTTCTCGCTGGGTGACAAAACACCGTGAAGCGCCAATGGTGGTAGGAATGTGAAACACTGAGACAGGCCCTCCCGACCTCCGCCGCAACGGCTGAACGCGTTTGAACGCGCACGTGGTGTTTAAAATGTCGCGTGTGCCGTTTTGCGCCTTTAAGCCCATAAGCTTCAACATCGAAAATTACTTTCGTGCACCTATACCAGACAAAGGACGTAAGCTGTATGTGGCGGGTCACGTTTACGACGTGAAGGAGACCAACGGCATCGACTTGAGGGCGAAGTGTCATTCGAAGCAAGGGAAACAAGTCTGCGACGTTGCTTTGCAGGTAAAGTTATTGTCTTCACAATGGCTAGAAGCGCGTGGCTTAGAGACATGATGTGTTAGCCATGGCTTCGAAAATTTTCACAGCGAAGCTGCTAAGGGTTCAGTCTCCGATGGTCGTGTCCGCATGTGGAAAAAAAAGAAACAATCATTGGCCGTATGCTGTATATGCGAGTGAAAGCGCGCGAGGGACGCGCGCTTTCACGGGAAGCGAACGCACGGCAGAGAGCGAACGCGACTTCTTCCTTCGCGCGAAAGGCCGTGGAAGGACGGGAGGGAGGGGAGGCAACGTTTGACTGCGGCACCAAATGCATATCTTGCAACCGGGCGCGAGGGTAACTGGCGGCTTAATCACAGTCTGAGAAGATTTAAAATAAAAGGCATGCGCTGCCGGTGTTTTCTTTCATGACATTTGTTTATGGGCTGTCATTCTCAAAGTTTTGAGGAGGTGTATAAACTTGGACATGTAGCAACACGAGCAACGCGCAGAACTGTTGTCGGCAGCTGAATTTTGCCCGCGTTCGCACCGAACGTGCGCGGCGTTGGTGACGTGTTTACGAAGAACGTCCCAACCTTTGCCGTACACCCTATGGCGGTGTGCCGTAGGGACCTTAAGGCCACGGTTCATGTGGTCACTAAATAAACGAAAACCACCGGATCTTATATATTTCTCATTCTTTAATAGTTCAAATAACCAATTACACCATCACATCTTAGTAATAATAATTGGAAATACATAATTCCCACCATAGTGCAGCTTCGCTGGTCTTCCATCTCCACACCAGTGGAAGGGCTGACAGGTTTTTACATACGTTTTCAAACTAAACTTGTTCACAATTGCTAATGCATAGGGCTTAGAGACATCAAGTATTAACCACCTTGGAGATAAACTGTAGTTGACAGAGCGCTAGCTGTTTCCAGCCTGGTCAAGCTGTATCAAGCTAGATAGCAGCCAACTTGTGCATCCTGGGTTTCCCGATATCAGTATGGAAGGGAAGTCAGGCAATGGGCCTGGCGGACGTGGCAGCGCACAGCCTGCCCACTTTAGGCCAAACGCATAGCAATTTTACCCCGATTACGCCCTTCACGGGATGTGAATTGTTGTCTAGTCTTTCGCGTCGCTTCATCTCACCTCGGCAGAAAAGTTGCGAGGTGCGGTACGGTGTAACCGAAACCCTCTAAAACATATTTCGCGTTAATGAAATGCCATGTCGCTGGTTCAATACACAGACATGTGCAAAATTGTTCTGGGGTCTTTCAATTGCACACAGATTATTTATGACCCCGTTGAAAAATACATAGAAGTTTCAACTGCCTAATCAGGAAGGGAGGAAATAAACTTTATTGTACTGCTTAATCAGACTTAGCCAGACTGACAACAAGCACTACCTGTAGCGCAACAGGTGCACTTTACCAAATGTCCGACATTCCTAGGGCAAAATAGCGGCGCTGCCCATCTCAAAGGCCGTTCTTTTTCCCGAGCAGTGTTGTAAGAGCTTGACAGGTGGCGCTTGCATACCGCCTTCTTTGGGGGCGGCCTCGATTCCATCCTGGCTCGCCGCCCCACGCATGGAGCGGCGGGATAGGAAGACTCCTTGTCTTCTTTAGCGCTCACAATTGTTCTGGTCACGCGTTTTCTAGGAACCTGTGGTGTCACCTGCTGCACAATGACTGGCAGCTGCCATCAGCTGCTACACGACACGGCGTGTTGAGTTACAAATACCAGGCCACACAGTTTCCGCTTCTCCCTCTAAACACCGTTCCCACACACACACACACACACACACAACACACACACACACACACACTTACCACACACACACACACACAACACACACACACACACACACACACACACACACACACACACACACACACACACACACACACACACACACACACACACACACACACACACACACACACACACACACACACACACACACACACACACACACACACACACACAACACACACACACACACACACACACACACACACACACACACACACACACACACACACACACACACGCGCGCGCGCGCGTGCGCACTGGGTCAACGAGGGTGAATTTGAGTTCCTGAAAGGTGTCAGTGTGCCAAGAAAACATGATTTGTGTGTCGAAGAGGCCTCCATTATTTTTATACTATTGTAAAAATTTACTCTAACGTCTTCATGTACTCCGCTGACATAAGCCGCGGTGTACCCGCTCATTGCCTCGATACTTATAGAGGTGCAGGAATCGCTGAATCTGCACACACGCTAAAATCATTGAATGATCTGTAAACTCCATCTCCAAATAGCCACCAGATCTGTAAATGCACACACAAAGCTGCTAATCTGCTCCCGACACCGAAATGGCCTTTCAGCCTAAGCTGCTGTGCTGAACTTCGCCAATCATCTAAAACACCATCTGCGGGAACATGGGATTAAACCGACCTTGAATTGTGCCAGCCACTCACTCAACCTCGCGATGTGTCATTCCTGAAGAATCCCTGAAATACGTACCGCATTTGTTGTATTGTAGGACGTATGCACACAGGAGGTTTGCACATAGGAGGTGTGCATAAATTTACCCCAATGTCAGCTGTACTGAAGGAAAACAAAAAAGATCAGCGAGCTGTGCTCGAGAGCACATAAGCAACGATTTGTGAATGAATTATGCAAAATCCGTTCGGTAGAGCGCCAAAAGGCTCTGCAAACTTTCGGGGTACCTTATAAACCGTTGTTTCAGCACTCAAAGTTCTTAAGAATGACACTTTCGGTGATGCGTCTGCAAGAACATTTGTTGACCTGTATTCTGACGTCAACGTTTATTGCCAGCCTAAACAATGCCGCCCAAGTACACTCGTTGACGCTGCCCCTTTTCAGATTGCTCTAGTCTAAGTTCACTAACCTAACCGCCGCTTTGATGTATGTCAATAACGTCGCGTCTTCAAAGCTTGAAAAAAAAAGCCATAAAAAGCCTTCAAAGCCTCAAGAAAGACTGCTGAGGCCGCACATGTCAACATAAGTATGTTACGAGTCACTAGTAGAGAGCTTCGTCGTCATAACGTGCCAGTTATCAGTGTTGAAGGGCACTTGAGGCTGTCTGTGTTTCTGCCGTTTATAGACTCCCTATTAAAGAAGTTTAATGGACGGCTTAAAGACAGTCGGCCCACCTTGAAGTTGCGTTGACCCCTTCTGTATACCCCCTAACATATCCGAGGTTGCCACTCGTTCCAAGGCCGCGAAGATTTCAGTCTTGTCCTCCAAGGCAATCGCAGCTGTGGAACAGCAAGGAGAGTTGGGAGTCTATGCTTCAAAGTGGAAGAGAAAAGCGAGAAAAGCGCGTCACGTAGTCAATACAGGTGGTCGCCAATTGCCGAGAGGTAATATTTCTGAACGCCACATTCTCTTTGAAAAATTCTTGCAACTTTGCCAGTCATCTCACCTGAAGCGGACCGCTCTCTTTTAAACGCTTCCACGCCTAAAGATCTACCTGGGAGCGTCAACAGCAAAATAAATGTTTCCTTGGCATCTCTCTTTTAAACAAACACCGTCTAATGTAAATGCTCCCAAAAGACATTCTGTCTGTTCTTACACGGGAGAGCAAATGGCTTCAGCTGAATTTGTAGCATAAATAACAGGCGCCTGCTCCAAAAAAAAATACTTTAAATTATTCCCGGACTTAATGTTCCGAAAGTGTCATAACAATCAATATTGGTGGAATTATACTCAGAGTCTTCTCAGTGAACTATTAGGTGTAGAAATCTAATTGCCAGAGATTGAATTTCTCTGAATTTCTCTCTTAGACGCCGCTGGACTCCCCTTCTCTTCCGCAATTTAAACTGCACTCGTTGCTTTTAAGCCGAAACTGTCGGCAGGAGACAGAGCTTCGCCCTGCGAGAGGTGTGAACGACCAGAGAATACTCCCAATTTTACATCTAACAACCTTTTCTCTCCATTTTTGAGCAACCATCTGTGGCCCCGAATGTGACACGAAGACCGCAGTTCTATTTCTATGTTCATTCGAAAACATGATCAACTGTATTTCACTGCGTTATTTGTGAATTATTCATTGTGAATTATTATATAGTTAATTATTGCCTTGTCAAAATGGCACATAAATGTTTTATTGCTTTTGGTACTATATTCTATTATATCAGGGGATATATGTCTATTCTGTGCACCTGATTTTCTGTGTTAATTGCTTGAGCGGCTTGCTGAAAAGGCGGTGCTTCATTCATGCCGCTGTAAAGGGGAGACCGCTTATAACTCAGACAAATGGGATGCAGATGTAAGCAGAATTTATTACCTTTACTCTGTCGTTGTTGCTTTGCTCATCTTTATAATTGCCTTTTTTGAGTTGAGCGCTACATTGCAGGATAGTCAGCAATTACTCTTACTCACTGCAGTTGGGTACTTTGTTACGGTGCGGTGCTTTAAATTTATATCCCCATCTTTTGTGTATATAGCTGCGATTGTATGATGAGCAGTTATTTGCGTGTATATATACATATATATACACGATATATATATATATATATATATATATATATATGAATCCAACAGACAATATTGGCTTTATACAGACAAAAAAGCTCGAGAATACGTCAAGGAGTGCGAAAAAGAGATGGAACGACACATGTTAAGCGTAATGTTAAGAGACAGGAAGAAAGTGGCGTGGATCAGAGAGCGCACGGCGATAGCCGATAATGTAGTTGACATTAAGAGAACCAAATGGAGCTGGCCAGGCCATATAATATTTAGGGCAGGTAACCGGTGGACCATTAAAGTTACAGGATAGGTGCCAAGGGAAGGGAAACGCAGTCAAGGATGGCAGAAAATCAGGTGCGGTGATGAAAATAGGAAATTTGCAGGTGCAAGTTAGAATCTGATAGCGCAAGACAGGGGTATTTCATAAGGGGGTGTCTTGAACATCATGACCCCCCCCCCTCCCCCCATTTCTTGCAATACGTGAGGTACCGAACTGCAGATTTTGCTCTTAATCTCAAGGATATTACAAGTTCGCTTCGAAGTTGTTCCCCGTTTGCTCTCTAATTCAAAGTTCCAGCTCACTGTTTCTTAGCGTTAAACCTATCATTCCTCGTTCCATAGCTCACTGCGCGGTTGTTATTTTCATCTGAATTGTGTTTGGTGTCCACCTAGTTCCGCCCAACCACTTTCGCTATAAGAATTCTACCGACAAGCTAAGAAATTACAGCTTGACAATGATTGTCGCATGAGCTCCAATCCACGTTTATTTGTCGGCAGTTCTGTTGCACATCACTTTCTGCGGAAAGATTTACGTGGAGAGTACCTCGGATACTCAATTTCTCTACTCTCCGCAGAAAAAAAAATATGGAAATAAACTTTTTACTGATACTGTAAATAAATTAATAAATTAATAAATATATAAATAAATAAATATGAAGAAGGAACTGTGCCTTCTGTGCTCCAACATAGCTTCAGAAACTTGGCTACCTATCACAAACTCTCTTTTCCTTGCCATGCTATCGAACCGTACCTTAGACTTATATAAAAATCGTCAGACCTACCCGTAGACATTCCATTTAATGTGCTCAGTCATTTCGTTCAAGCCATCTTTATTTTTATTTAAAGTCATTTGTGAACCACTGGTTGCTGAAATATGCCCCGTTGATCGTTACCCATAAGCCTCTCCTATCCTGCATCTTGATTTCTTCTTCGAAGCGCGTAGTAAATGAAATTTGTAGACACGACGTCCACTTTCATGACACCATTCTTAGACGGTACTTTTTTTTTGCTTTATTGTGAAGAATAATCGTAGCTCTAGAATATCTGTAGACATTTTCTGATATGTTCGCTATGTTTCCACTGCTCCATCATTGCTATAGAGTGAGGGTATCTGTACCTAATCCAAGGTCTTTTGTTATGTATGAGCTTGTTCTCTTGGCTGCAAGTCCGTGAATGTATTACATGCTTCTATACCTTAGACGTACTTTGTGTAACATAGTAGGCAAGGTAATGTCATTTTAGTTTTCAGACCTTGAAGGTTTTGTTTCTGATGGTACAAAATGTTGGCATTTTACCAAGTTTCTGGACTACTCGACGGTTTGAGACGTTATGTGTTAGGAGACGCAGGCTCTCAGAGTACAATGCGCCCGCTATCTTTTATCAAATGTCTTTCATTCTATGTACTGCTGCAGCATTTATTTTGGCGATCAAGTTTGGAAAGCCATTCCCACTTCATTCGTTTTTACGCCTTGAACTTCTGCATCTTCTGCATAATTACGGAAGAATTGACGTTTTTTCCTCGGAAGAAGTGACGTTATATGAACAGTGGTTGTCATTGGAGATAGTGTGAACAAAATAGCATGGTATGAAAGCTTCTATGACGGATTAATTATAGAGTAAAAATAATTTGCGCGTTCCAAATTTCCGGCACCGAGTTAAGAGGCGCGTGACGACGTATATAGTCTCTCTGTGCCGCTTCATGTTTAACGTGCCACGCTGGACTTCGCGCTGTCGCGTGTTCACTTCCATTTGGCACTTTAGGGCTATTCGACACACTGTATAGCATTTCCTCTTTCCGTCAGCCATCTACATGCTCCGAGGGAGCACCAAGCCAAATATGACGTGGACTGTGCCAGCCTAGCCGTGGCGTGTCATCCCGTACCGTTGTGAGTTAGCTGTTAGGACAACCTTTCATTGAGCCAGACGGCGAAGGCCCCAGGCACAGCCCACGATAATGATGAGTACATACTAGCCATGATGAAGTAGGGCACACTTATGATGATGATAATATCACACCCAGATGAGGAAAAAGTGCGTATTGAATACTCACACTCTATATAAAAAAGCTTTTTACAGAAGCTTCGGCATTTCAATGAACTCCGAAGGATCTAGGTTTCACTTTATAGACAGCGAAATACAACAAGCTGCTTATATTACTATCGCATGACTCCTTTCAGTTCCTGAAATCACAAAAAAGTAACTAGAACGGGGTGAGCTCCTGTGAATAGGTGGAGCTTGCTTTGGTTTTATAAAAACGTATCTTAGCACGGTTACGGAGGCACCAATATACAGGGTGTCCCAACTATAATGCACCAATATTTAAATATATATGCAAATGCCATGTAGCCGAACAGAATCAAAATAATGTTTTTGCTGTCCCTGGGAGATACTCAGATAATATCTTGCATTCCGCCTAATGACATAATTAGTCCTAAGTAGGTAATCAACTTCTCAAATATTTTGATTAGATGAAAAGAGTCAATGAGAAAATTATAGAGCAACATGAAAAACTCCCGATACAGCTTTCTGTTGCTCAATACGTGCTACATAAAAGTGTTTTTCCGAGCGTGAAAGAAGCCCGCGAATACATGCAAAGTGCTTCGAGCGGACAGTCGCACTGCGTGTTTTCGTGGGCTTTCATACGCTACCTTATACGTTAGTTTAACATAACAGAAGGGCGCCCTTTTGTTACGTTGATGTCAATTACTTCACTTTGTAATATAATCTTTCATTTATTCTTCAAGACGAGTCTGTCTTGGGCTACCTAAACGCGAAAAAATTTGTGTGTCTGTCGGTCTGTCTATCACTCGCCTGTCTGTCACAAACCAAGCATGAGGAAAGGAGGTGCAGAGAGAGAAAGAAAGAGAGACAGACGCCCCCCCCCCCCTGCCAGAGAGCGAGATTAATAAATAAAATGAACTGTCCTGGCGAGGCGGGATTTAAACCCGGTCCGAAGGGGAGCGTCATAACCACTAGGCTATACACCCACGCTTGTAGAACACGCATTTATGGGAACCATATGGTTGAGTTATACCATAGTCCCTTAGGGACCATGGTTGTTCCAACGATTGTAACAGAACTTGCTATGGGCGAGAGAAAGAAAAAAATGAGAGCGGGAGAGAGAGATACATTTAAAGAAAGAGAGAGAGAAGGAAAGAGAAACGCAGATGAGAGAAAGAGAGAGACAGAAAGAAAGAGAGAGCGAGAGGCGGGATTTGAGCACGGGTACTCACGGTCCGATTGCGAGCATTATACCCACTACGGTACACACCCACGCTTGTAGAGTTCCACTGTTTCATCAGATTTCAGAAGCGTGGAACTATTTGAGACAAAATATATGTACATAACCGTGATCCGCAGTGTTCATTTAATTAAGAATGCACATTGGACTGGTTTTTACGTTAGTAAATGAAAAATCAGCGCGTTAGAAATGGTGTCCAAGAGACGCTACGCGTTAAACACAAGCCAACTGAAGCCGCGGCTCTATAGCCGGATTTAAGCTTTTTTTTTCGTGCAAGTAATGCCCGCCCCTACGAACAATCTAGCTCAAGGACTCGAATTGAAAAAAAAAAAATCCACAAAACTTAAAAGTGATCATACCGTATTTACTGAAAGTAGTTGTTTCTCGCTTACAATACGCTCCTTTATTTGCGTCCATTTTCGAAAAGCATTACATGCATTTAAGTTTGCCTGTAAATAAACAGTGGAAAAATGCCAACAAGACTTTTTTGTCATGTGGACTTTACACAAACTTTACATTTCACTCTGTTTAGAAATAAAATATTCAATATTCAATTAGGTATTCGAAGGTAGTTTTTCTCAAATATTTTATTTGATTCGATTAGGAAATGTTACTATTCGAACACTGCCTAATAATTATACTGAGACAATAAGTGGTGCCGTGACACAGAAAGAAAAAAAGGAATCTTCGAATATTAAGTTGAAGGGCATGCCCATTCGACCCGTAATATTTCAAATTACCATATGCAGTAGTTTTTACGATAGTACGCTAGAACTAAGGCCACCTACTACCTATCTTCCCCACTTTGAGGTTGCAAGGAAGTGACCATCACTGTGCAAATATTTTTTTATTGATTTCCGCATTATTTGTTCCAAGTGAACGTCGAAACAAGTTAGAAAACATCAAAAAGTAAATTGAAGAATTCAAAGAATATCGAACAAGTCACAGGCCTGCGCGACACACGCAGCACAGTCACAGCGTAAGCTGGTGGAGTGGCTCAAGAGTAGCTCCAATTTTGGCACCCCGCACAACAGGGTCTCCGCGGCAGTCTGTTCGCGTCGTTTTGATGAGAACAATCGACGGCGAGCTGCGGCTTGTAATGCTCTCGGTACAGCAGTCTGCTGAGCCCGATCAAGCCTTACAACTGCAACTTACATGTCGGGCACGCTGCATTTGCAGGCATCGTAAATAGATGGCGCCACCATACTGACGGAGACCGGGGTTTGCGTTTTTTTATTGTGCGCCTCGTCTGAATGGCATCTCCTCGTCTGCTCCTGCGCACGATGCGTTTGCAAGCGCCTTAACTATATGGCGCCACCATACTGGTGGAGGCTCGTATCGTTTGCGCATGCTTTAAAGGACATTTTTCCGGCGCCCGATAGCAAGCGCTTGCGTGACTCAGTGGTAGAGTATCTGGCTCCCACGCAGCGTGCGGGGGTTCGATCCCAGCGGATACCGAGTACTTTCTTCACATTTCCAGCAATAGCGGTTACTTTCGCCGGACGTCGTCTGCGGAGGCTGCAGCGGCATCGCGAACCGAAACAGCTATTGGAATGAGCCCATAACAGCTTACGCTGTAAAATAAATATTGATGTTTCCATATACGAGAAATATGCACAAGCTAGGAAATCCCTCTTCTGGGGGCCGGGAGACTAATGTCGGTGCTGCGACAATGATGACTGCGATGATATCGTGGACGTGGCAGTCAGCAGCAGGGGACTGTTTTCTATATTGATGACCTCGCTGATGAAGGAAACCTGACGCAAAGATGACGAGCAATAAATGTGACAGTAAAAAAAAAAAACAACTATCGCTGTAGTCACATTCCCGCCTGAGGCATAAGATAGTCTCTGAAGTTCGTTAATCTCTTCATAAAAAGGAGGCAAAGATTTTGGAAGCAGATGGCAGTAAGCTGCAAGCCTTGGATTAGCACACGCCACTAAGCAATTGCTGCAAAATTCTGACGCCAGCGGGAATTATGCATGATCTTTAAGTGGCACAGCGATAACGTTCATGAATTGTCACACATCAAGGTCATTCTTATAATAGAAGCTGTATTTGCTGGTTCGTACGTACACTGATAAGCAAATGCAATTTTCCTATTGAAAATGGTTATTTCGAGGCACATATGCTATAAAACGTCAACAAACATCGCAAATATGCATCAATGCTACCGATAAACGATTCGCTCCTCGAAAAATTTGGTGACAGCTACTTTTAAGAATCAATTACTCCCTCAATCTTCTCCATGTGGCGCAAGAGGCGAAAAGTGCGGTTTAGGAGGTGAAAATAACATGCAATCGGGAATCTCCGGACAGGTGATAGCATGGTTTTATTGGTGCGTTAATAAGGTGTATCAAACAACGTGACGAAAAGGGCACAGAAAATTAAGGCTGACGCACGAGTTTTCTACGCCACAGCACCAGTGTCGTGAGCCTTCACGTACTTCCATCTCTTCTCGTGCGCCATTCGCTACCAAGTTCTCCGACACAGTCTACCCGACAACACTTCTATTGTGACTGAAATACTTCATAGAGGGGTTATACAACCTTTATTCCAAATCGCTTACCAATTGCATCGAGCCTTCGCACTAGCGGCAATGAAAGCCACGTGGAAGCTCCTCCAGCGGCTGCAACGTAGTGGCGACGTTTCCTTCCTGACCTTTCTCTTTCGCTGATGTTAAGCGAGTGGTACGTGATGGGCCTCAAGAGGCCATGAGTTCGAACTACCACCGAAGCGCTGTCGTTTAAATCGGCATAATAGAACTCGCGCTAACGAGGGCAAACACGTGGATTTTTGTTTTCTTCGCGTCGATCACGTGATAGTGATTTGTGCGCACGTGCTGCTGGAGATAGGGAAATGCTCCAGGGTTATATCATCATCATCATCAGCCTATATTTATGTCTACTGCAGGACGAAGGCCTCTCCCTGCGATCTCCAATTACCCCTGTCTTGCGCTAGCTGATTCCAACTTGCACATGCTAATTTCCTAACTACATAACGCTATCTAGTTTTCTGCCGTCCTCGACTGCGTTTCCCTTCTCTTAGTATCCATTCTGTAACTCTAATGGTCCACCTGGTATCTATCCTACATATTACGTGTCCAAGCCCGGCTCCATTTTTCCCTCTTAATGTCAACTAGAATATCGGCTATCCCCATTTGCTCTCTGATCCACACAACTCTCTTCCTGTCTCTCAACGTTAGGCCTAACGTTTTTCGTTCCATCGCTCTCTGTGTGGTCCTTAACTTGTTCTCGAGCTTCTTCTTCTTCTTCTTCTTTCTGAAGTTTTACGTGCCAAAACCAGTTCTGATTATGAGGCACGCCGTAGTGGAGGGCTCCGGATTAATTTTGATCACCCGGGGTTCTTTAACGTGCGCTACAACGCAAGCACACGGGCGTTTTTGCATTTCACCTCCATCGAAATGCGGCCGCCGCGGCCGGGATTCGATCCCGCTACCTCGTGCTCAGCAGCGCAACGCCTTAGCTGACTGAGCCACCCCGGCGGGTTTCTCGAGCTTCTTTGTTAACCTCAAAGTTTCTGCCCCATACGTTAGCACCGGTAGAATGCAATGATTGTAGACTTTTTTTTCAGAGACAATGGTAAGCTCCCAGTCAGAATTTGGCAATGCCTATAGTATGCACTCGAACCCAATTTTATTCTTCTGTATATTTCCTTCTCATGATCAGGGTCCTCTGTGAGTAATTGACCTAGATAAACATATTCCTTTACATACTCTAGAGGCTGACTGGCGATCCTGAATTCTTGTTCCTTTGCCAGGCTATTGAACATTATCTTTGTGTTATGCATATTCATCTTCAACTCCAGTCTTACACTTACTTGGTTAAGTTCCTCAATCATTTGTTGTAATTCGTCCCCACTGTTGCTGAATAGGACAACATTATCTGCAAACCAGAAATTAGGAGAAAAAAATAGAGCTGGGCAGGCCACGTAATGCGTAGGATGGATAACCGGTGGACCATTAGAGTTACAGAATGGATACCAAGGGAAGGGAAGCGCAGTCGAAGACGGCAGAAAACTAGATAGCGTTATGTAGTTAGGAAATTAGCATGTACAAGTTGGAATCAGCTAGCGCAAGACAGGGGTAATTGGAGATCGCAGGGAGAGGCCTTCGTCCTGCAGTAGACATAAATATAGGCTGTTGATGATGATGATGATGATGATGATGATAATGATCTGCAAACCGGAGGTTGCTGAGATATTCGCTAATGAGATATTCGCCAATATTCGCCACTCCTAAGCCTTCCCAGTCTAAGAGCTTGAATACTTCTTCTAAGCATGCAGTTTATAGCATTGGATATATTGTGTCTCCTCGCCTGACCCCTTTTTTGATAGGTAAGTTTCAACTTTTCGTGTGGAGAACCAAGGTAGCTGTGGAATCTTTGTAGATATTTGCCAAGATATTCACGTATGCCTCCTGTATACTCCTTGATTTCGCAATGCCTCTATGACTGCTGGCATCTCTAGTGAATCAAATGCCTTTTCATAATCTATGAAAGCCGTATAGAGAGGTTTATTGTACACCGCAGATTTCTCGATTACCTGATTGATGACATGGATATGATCCATCGTTAAATATCCATTCCTGAAGCCAGCCTGTTCTCTTGGTTGACTGAAGTCAAGTGTTGCCTTGATTCTATTGGCAATTAGCTTGGTGAATATTTTCTACGATACTGAAAGCAAGCTAATGGGTCTAAAATTCTTCAATTCTTTAATGTCTCCCTTCTTATGGATTAGTATAATGTTGGCGTTCTTCCAGCTTTCTGGCGCACTTTAAGTCGTGAGACATTTCGTATAAGGGCCGCAAGCTTTTCAAGCATGAAATCTCCTCCATCTTTAATTAAATAGACTGTTATTCCATCTTCTCCAGCGGCTTTTCCCCTGGCCATGTCTTGCAAGGACTTCCTAACTTCATCGCTAGTTATAGAAGGAGCTTCTGTATACTGTTCAACACTACTTCGAATGAAAGTTGCTTGGCTGCTCTGGGATCTCTACAGGTCAGTATAGAATTCTTCCGCTGCTTTTACTATGTCACCCAAATTGCTGATGATATTACGCTGCTTAACTTTCAGTGCATACATCTTGCCTTGTGCTATGCCAAGTTTTCTTCTCAGTGATTTCATGCTGCGTCCATATTTTACTGCTTCCTCAATCTATTCCATGCTATAATTTCGGATATCCCTTACTTTCTTCTCCTTGATCAGTTTTGACAGTTCAGCGAATTCTATCTGATCTCTTGAGTCTGCCACTTTCATGCTTTGTCGTTTCTTTATTAGGTCCTTTATTACTTGGGAAAGCTTGCCTACTGTTTGCCTTGGTGCCTTAACTCCCACTTCAATTGCTGCTTCTGAGATCAGTCTAGTTACGGTTTCATTCATTACCTCTATGTTGTCTTCAGCTTCCCGTTCTATACGAATACAGTATATATAGTGCACAACGACTATTGAAAGGCGATGTAACGCACGTCGAGGACCAGAAATCGAATCCTGGTCGGGGACAAACGTGTTTTTCTTTGTCTGATGACTGCTCATTCCAAGGAAACGTGAGTGTTGAAAATGATGTTAATACCCGAGTGTAGTTTCGGCATTGTTTGTGTGCGTGGCTACTCTTGGGAGCAGCGGTTGTCGAAGGAGACGCGCGGCCTGATAACCATCCTTGTGGCTGAGGGTTATAGCCAGTGGGGGAGCCGTGGTTTACGGAGAGTGCATAAGCGGCCTAACCAAGGCGGGACTTGTGCCATTCGGTTCCCGAAAGCAGTGCCGTTGCTTTGAAGTCAACCCATCGGCCGATACATACCGAGAACGGGCCAGGGGCCCCAAACGAGCATGAAAGCGTTTTCCATCGGGGTCTGTGTCCTGCGAGGTGGGGAGGCAACGGGCCCGCTGCAGAGCAAGGATTTATGGCAATGACCTCGACACATTATAAATCCGGATTTTATCACCCTGGAGCCCCGTTGTGTGCACACACTACGCGCACCACAGTGTGATTGGACAATCGATGGGGCAAGGGTGATATCGGGGAGTATGTTTAAGTACGCGCAGGGACGTTGGAAGGGATTCGGTGGAGATTCGAATAAGATTGAAAGGAGGCCGAAATTGTAACATCATTGCAACTTTTGACTCGTAGTGTTTAGATGTCTGTGTAAATAGTGTCCCTCATATCGCTTACACATTCCATCTTAATAAACATAACCCCTTGTAATGTGACTTGTGACAACCACAACACCAAGTCTCCCTCACTGACATCGAGGCGAATATGAACAGCCTGCCCTTGGCAAGTTGCAAAATTTGGCCGAAGCACAGACGAAGCTTTTCGCTTTATATTATATTCACATAATTTTCAAAAAATTATTTGTGGAGTTGTGCCATATAACAAATTTTTTGTTTGATTGGGCTGAGTACTCGAACAGTTGCACAATACGTGCAGGAAAAATTGAAATACATAGTAAATACATATTGAAATTTACGAATTGAAACCGATGAGTTCGCAGTGCATATCGTCTAAATGGGAATCCCGATGTTGGAGCAGAAAGCTAATGTGGGTATTGTTATACTCGCGGACAACTTTCTGTGGCAATGAAGGGAAAGCTACGGGCGCGTAGCTGCTGTGCATGTGTCACCACGCCTAGCAGTCCGGCAGCGTTTGACAGTGCATTTGGTTGCTCGGAAC
Source organism: Dermacentor silvarum (assembly GCF_013339745.2). Classification (NCBI taxonomy): domain Eukaryota; kingdom Metazoa; phylum Arthropoda; class Arachnida; order Ixodida; family Ixodidae; genus Dermacentor; species Dermacentor silvarum. The sequence goes on from NW_023605576.1 coordinate 18,408, forward strand.
AGCCGCTGAATCGACGCAGCTTCCAAGTGCGACGGTTTCGCGTTTGCTCAGACGGTGAAGGGAAAAGCCGCAAAATATGCAAGCTTTTACACTGTCTTCTGTCTTACTTAATTGTTGCTAATAAGGTGTTTATGTTTTCTCTTCTACAGCCTACACTAACGTGGATTTATACGTGGGACTCTTTTCAGAAGCGCTCTCACTTGTGCGCGCTTTGCCTCCATAGCATTCCCTTCAGTGTCGCAGAAAGTTGTCCGCGAGTATACAGTACGTCATATCGACGGGTCTCTGCGACCCATTACATACTTTGTGTGCGCCTCTGAATGTGCTTGGCACGGGTGCTCTCTCCTGACTTTCTTCCTTTTCGCCCTTTTATACACTTCCTCCAGTGCAGGGTAGCAAACCGAATGAGCGTCTGGTTAGCTCCTCTGTTTTTACTTGATTATGTTTCTCTCTCACTCCCTCTCTCTCTCCTTTCCCTTTTCCTTTTTCATCGGGCAATAGCCATTTTCATCGGGCGAGGGGGAAAGGGCCTGAGGCGAACCTTTCCTCCTCTCTGGCTTGTGCGAGCCGGCACGGCGGTGCTTGAATGTGTGGCCGGTCGCACGCTGCGGAACGATTTGGAGGTGTTTCAGCTAGTTTTAAGTGCAATTCACGGAATTTCAGTTCTTATGAGGTCGTCGAAAAACTATACCGTGTAGCCTTTAGGTGCAGCAGTAGCTACAGCATCTGGAAATTTCTCTTGGCTGTGCAAAAAAGTTGTCGCAGTTTCACCTGAAAGGTGAAGCATCAATTGCGATAGCAAACTTGTAGAGAGCTATACGGAGTAATGATATTAGCTTTATCAGCTGTATAAACTTGGACATGCAGCAGCATCGGCAACACGCAGAACTGTTGTCGACGCCATCGGCGTTTCGCCCGCGTTCGCTGAAAATGCGTGCGGCGTTGGTGACTGTTGCCGGAGCCTCTGATATAAATAGGCACAGCGTGCCGCAGCTAAACGTCGCCTCCCTTCCCTGCTCCTCCCCCACGGCCTCTCGCCCGTCGGAAGAAGGCGCGTTTGCTCTACATACATGGTGATTGTGTAGGAGAACAGAGACGCCTACTTCTGCAGCCCATAAGCGAGCACGGCGCAGAACGCGCGTTTGTTCTCCGCCGTGCGTTCACTCCCCGTGAAAGACGCGCCCCTCGCGCCCTTTCACTCGCACATACAGCGTTCTGCGCGCGGCGACGATTTCTTCTCCAAATGACGTCATACGGAACCTCACGGCGACGGCGACGGCGACGGCGACGCCGACGGCAGAAATCTGCTTTTGAGTGTCCATATAATTGCTATCGCAATAAAATGTGACGTGCGCGTCACCAGCCGCGGTGTGTGTATGTGTAGTGAACTATTTTGGATGTAACGGTTTTCACTCGACGAACAGAACAGGCGTCTGTGAATTGAAAATCTTCTCACTGTCTGATCGCTTGACGTGGGAACTAACACATAAGGGTGTGTTCATGTACTGCCAACTTTACACCGAAACATCTCAGCGCCAATTGCTATGAAACATTTGCATCAGCCACCGGTATCGTTATCACGCATTTTAAGTCCAGTGTACTTCAAATTACTATATCTACGTTAGCCTCCTGTATGAGGCCGAAGGCACTTCTCAACACAGCGAGCACTGTGGGTGGTAAACCAACGTGACACACACAAGCTTTGCGCTTCGATCGGCATTGCCTTTTTGCCATGTGAGGCACATTATACAAAGGGGATCGCATAAAAATAGCTTAACAGCTATTTGTAAGGACAAAATTTCCGTAAGGTGGGTGAGTGCGTCGTAGAGGGCTGGACTTACGAGACTGAAAAATAAATAAATAAAAAATGTTCTGATGTTCTTCTTTTCATTCATTCAAATAACTTTATTGAGTGCCCTGCGATTTGGTGGGCCTAGTCTTCTTTTGTTCTTCTTTTGCGGAAAAATAAAACAGAACACGCGATAACCCCACAATAAGACTTCGCATGGTCATACCGCTAGCTTGTACCACTTGGACCATGCGCTATATAGAACAATAACATCTATAGCGCAGCACTTGACTCGGACGCTCGCGCAGTCTGCAGCTGGTCGTTCGACCACTCAAAAGTGTGACTCACACTGTACTGTATGCGGTTATTATTAACCAAACTATTTTATTTGTGGGCAGAAACCTTGCCGAGCAAAACAAGGCAGTCTTTAACGCTTGTCAAAGCAACAGCACAACTTATTCTCCAGCAGAACAGTATGTGTTAGGATCGTCATATGTTTCCGTAACTGCTCATTGCAACGAAACAGAGCTTAGAATACAGTGCTGAAAATTCGGTAGTAAGGTAAAATCGTGATG
>NW_023605577.1:0-21080 GCF_013339745.2 Dermacentor silvarum
TGACATAATTTACAGAGAGGGAAGGGAAACCGTACAACATGAATGCTGTTAAAACGGGACTTTTTATTTGATGGAAGAATTCAAAATAACAATAAAACTGGATGTGTGCATATATCTTGCGCAAGTCCTATCAGAGGGAATGCAGAAGTTGTAATACAAAGGCATAAAATCAGGATAAACAGTATTTGCATTAAAAGGTGGATAAGCACAGACTAATTTCGTTCCCCTGTCATCAAGAAGGGTGCTTTTCATGTATGATATGGGGCTGGCTCACACGTCTTGTTTATGTTTATGCCTCACTGATTTTCTTGGCACTCTTTCCCCGTTGGTGAAACAGAGAACAATCTTAATCCGCCTGCAGCCCTATCATGATAATGCACGGCCATGTCGAGCGAGCATACTGGCCTTACGAGTGAAATGTGAGATTTATTTGGCACGTATTGAGATAACAGCCAGTCTGTCCTGTATACATTTGACCACCTGTGAAAGGAAACAGCACACTGCCACGCACACTAGACAAATTTGGTGGTATCCTTAACCAAGCAAACCTCGCTTGCCTGCTCCCCTTTCACAATTCACTTGTGGACTTTGGCATAGCAGCCACAGGTGAAGTGAGAAAGGCACCCAGGCAAGGGAGGCTTGCTTAGTTAGAGATACCACCAAATTTGTCTTGTGTCCGTCAGGGCTAGTGTGGTCTATTCCTTTGATCATCCGTATATTGGTCAAATTTACATGGGGCAGACTGGCCTGCTGGTGCCTCAACATGCATCCAGGAGAACACGTTAATCCTCACATCTCACTCGAAAGGCCAGTATGCGCGCTCGACATGGCCGTGCATTGTCATGATAGGGCTTCAGGCCGGATTAAGATTGTTCATCTGTTTTCACAAACGGGGGAAAGAGTGCCAAGAGAAATCAGTGAGGCATAACACATAAACGAGACGTGTGAGCCAGTCCGTTATTCAATACATGAAAAGCACCCTTTCTTGATGAAAGGAACGAAATTAGTCTGTGATTATCCACCTTTTTTAATGCAAATACTGTTTATCGTAATTTGTCTGGCTTTGTATTACAACTTCTGCATTCCCTCTGATAGGACTTGCGCAAGATATATGCACACATCCAGTTTTATTTTATTTGAATCCTTCCATCATAATAAAAGTCCTTTTTAACAGCATTCATGTTGTACGGTTTTCCTTCCCTCTCTGTAAATTATGTCATCAAAAGTTACGTGAACTGACCGGCAAACTCATAAGGATACTACAAATTGCACCTGGCCAACACAGCTGGTTCTCAGAAAAAGCACAAATATGGTGATAGGTATCTGTTGGCATACTGTAGCAATAGTAGGTGCAAGCTAGCTTACACATTGTTGCAATACTTCAGTTCTCACAGGGTTACAATGCTTAAGACACCACAGCAGTCAGTGTAAGTGCACAACAAAAACAGGCAGGCACATCAATCATAAATTTGACTTCAGCAGTCAGAACATACGCTGTTTCATGTAGCTAAAATACTAGCTAATATGTAGAAAGTATTTGCACAAGTATACTTAGCATAGATACTTGCCTACCCAACTTAACACTATAAGAGTTGCAGTGCATATGGTGCTTGTTCTAGACACCGGTATTTTTGTCAAAAATACTTTTACAATTAGATATAGCACTTTGTATTCATCCACCCAGTAATAGAAGTCTTACCGATAGGATTATAATTTGGACTTGCTGGTTAACATTTTCTACCTGAACAGCGCCAAGTAGAATGAATAATTTTAAAGGACTGCCCACTGTGCTGATGAAACACAGGATGAAACAGAACACATGGAAAGTAACCCAAAATATTAGAAATAATTCTTGAGAGCTGTAGAATTAAGCCCTTGTTGGTTAATTATCACTGTTAAAATTACACTAGTGTCAATCAGAATGGTCTGTGTGGTCATGTTGAAATCAAATGCATTTGATGAGCAACATTGCAATAACCAGCAAATGCCATAACAGCAAGCAGACATAGATGCACTACATGCGAAGTAGTGTGCTTCTTTAATGAGACAGTATCAATACACAAAACTATCTACCAGCTAACTCTGTGGTCTATGCTGCATTGACTTAAAGTGAAAAACAATGTAACTGGACAGACTCGCAACTGCTACAATGCCTACTTGCATGCATCGGAATAGCTTGCCATGAAAATAAAATAGCAAGCTGACTAGAAAACACCTCACTGGTGTAGTAGCTGCAGCACAGTGAATACTGGCCTTCATGTATCATTTCAAGAAGTTCCAAGCTCGTCAAATGTGCATTTGCCAGTGGTATTTATTCTGGCAACAAGACAAATAAGTGTAAATATGTTAAACAATGCTAAGCACGCCGTGCGCTTAGACCTGTGACAAATTTGGCCCACTACACTTTTAATTCTTACATACGCAGATACTGCACGAGCGTGTAGCATAAACAGATGAAAATCGGAAATTAAAGCTACAGCATGAAAACAGTTTCAAAACAATAAAACCAAAATAAAAACTAATGAACACACTGTGTACTTAGCAAAAATGAAATGTTAATCGCAGCCAAGCGATTGTTGAAAGAAAAATACTCATCACAACATGTTGGGTCTAGTTTTCTTATAGAACGTGATAATGTGTGCAAAACAGCTATGAACACAAATAAGCAGCAAGTTGCATAAATATTTAGTCAATTTAGTAAGCTGTGTTGAGTAATAGGTCGACTAACTTATCGACGAATGATACCGAGATCCTACTATTTGGAACACGTACATTTCATACATACCTGACTCGACCATCCAGATTACAAGTTGCACCACGGCGGCCATAGCCAAGGAGTGCCCTCCGTTATGTGGTCCCAGCCTTGCCACTACAAAATAAATTATGTGTTAACTTATAGCAGTAGCCCATTAAAGCTGTCACATGGTGAACACATGCGAGGAGCACCTAACAATAGTCACGAAACAATGTTTGCACTAGTGCAGGGTGGCAACAGTGCACATGATAATAGGTCCCCTTCATCTGAGTAAAATTTTCAACACACGCAGGAGCAGCACAACACAAACGTTTCTATACATAACAATTCATTTCCTTTTTCTTTCATAAGCAACTTTCCCGTCATGTTTAGTTGCGTATAAGTTATGTCAACACGCCTTGTCTTAAAAAGTAAGCTGTACTAGTCAGTGGCGTAGCCAGAAATTTTGTTCGGGGGGGGCTCAGGTTGCAGCGCGGTCTCCTCCTCATAGAATTTGTCGAGGGATCAAATGCATGAATAATAACTGAATTGCCAATTGCTGCAAGATGCTGCAAACGAATTATTGAACGCGATGCACTGCCCGTTAAAATATGTATGTTTTCATAAAAGAATATATTCGTATGCCCCAAAAATTGTGGCAGAAATAACTGATATCAATGCTTCCGCATTTTTTTTGTCTGATTAATAAGTAAAGAAAACATCACATGAATTTTAGAACTATTAACCCTTTTCGCGGAGCACTTTGTTTTAGAGAAACGAGATGGCGCTCACGGCGGCGCGCCATACCTCTCCTCAGCGACCGCTCACGAATACGAAACCATTACCGCTTCTACCTTGCTTCTGAGTCGCTGGAAACAAAGTTCACTGCTTGTATACACAAAACCTCGCAATAAGATATTTAAAAATATGTATGAGTCTCTAATAAATCTACGTATTTAAGCAAACGTCAGTGTATATAATGCGTGAAATAAGACAAACAAACATGTTGCTCAGTCACAGATATTTGCGCACATAAATACAGATGATCTAGGCAAGAACGTAACTATGATCCCAGAAATCGTGTTATGTACTTGGGCCATGCAGCGGTCGCGACATCGCCATGTGGGTAGAATAATAGAGGAATAATGCATAAATCAGTACAAGAATGTACAATTAAACTGCCTGCACAACGCCAACAATTATTCTGCACCCAAAATTAAAGGAGGGTGTTCCTTCGTTTCAAAAAGAAATAAAAGCAGGTAGCTGAAAATGAAAGAAAAGGACAAACGAAGGCCACAGATGATGCGGTAAGTTGAACTACCCAATATCCGAGTGTGTTTTTGGCGAACGCCGCGAGGGCCGGGCTTTCAATGAGCAAGGTCGGTCAAAATTGGTTATTGGTATTCTCGTAATTTTTGTATTCGCGTGATAATTGTGATCATGATGCCAACTGCTGGAATAAACAGCGAAAATTTCTGCGGTTTTAAAAGCTAATGAACGGTCATACGTTTTCATAATTAAGAACTTATGAACCTGAAATAACAGTGCTTTTTGCTTGCATAGTTTTTTGCTGCTTCGCTATCTAAAGGGCAAACTTCTCTCTGCGCGAAAGTTGAGCGAAGCGGTCAATGACTTCGGAGACGTTGATGCCGACGTCTCTGTGGGTGTATAGAAGCGCCAGCCTAACCATGCGTTCCACAGACATTGTAGAGCGCAAGTAGTTTTAGTAAACTCTTGCTAAAAATATTCTCTCTGCGCTGGCTGTGGTCACTGGAAGGGTGACTAGAAGCTGCAGCAGTAGTTACACATTTACATAGAACCTGCTGTCGCAATGAGAGATGGGCATCTATTCCGGTGCTAAAACCTAAAACACTCCTTGATGTCGTTGGCATACTTGTTTAGGTACCTTGCAGAAACAGTAGGCTGTTCGATTCCAGCGATGTCCGTCGTTTCGTCAGGATGTATGGAGAAGCAGCCTGCTTTTGAATCTAGGCTTTCTATGATAATGTCACCACAAATTTCTATTATTTGGTTTTGTGCGTCTGGGCTTAAATACGAGGCATTACTGGGGCAACTTTCCAAATGGTTGGTCAGATATGTATCTCCACAATCAGCTCGCATGCAAAGAAGCACTCGGAAAATGCCTGTATTTGCAGCAGGGGCATTGATTAAATACATAGCGGCCCTGTCCCTGTGGCCACGGAAAGCCAGACCTTGTCGCCCGCAAAAAAAAGGAAATCCGCAATAATAGGCCGTTCACTTTCTTTTGTTTTCTCATATTTTACTTTGCCTGCCTGGTCCAGCTGATCAATCACATTGGGCACGCTTCCTGAAAATGTTTGGAGAAAAGTATCAGCTGCTAGCTGATAGTCCGGTGATATTTAGTATTTTCGAGTGCGTGGAAGATTGCGAGCACGTGCTTCCATTTCTGGAACGGCTTGGACAGGAGGGCTTCAGTGCGCGCATTTTGGCCCAAGTTTATAAGAACATTAATCCCATAAAGTTCTAGAATTGAAAATCTTTTAAAGCATGCCTTTGGAAATGTCAGCGCACCTTTCGCGTCAAAAGTTTATGAGAACTTTACACCCATAAAGCTTCGTAATTGTAATCCATGCGCTCCGTATATTCCACGGCCGCTGCGAGATGCCGCAACGCGCCCGCTCGCTATCGAAAAGCCGCTGAAAGTTTGTGCTTGGATGGAGCTCCTTGCGTTACGTGACTCCAGGTGCAAGGGCGTTGCCACAAAATCCAGCCCGAGTTCGCAATGTTCATGCCGAAATGTGTTTTCGAGCGTGAAAAAGACTTTGTAGACAAAATCCAGAATGATTGCCGGCGTCGGTTGGTAGTTTTGGTCGGCGGTGCATGCCAGCACGAAAAAATTTCGGGGGGGCTGAAGCCCCATCAGCCCCCCCCTGGCTACGCGCCTGGTACTAGTAGCAAGCTGTGATTTTTTTCTCATAAACTGCTCGTAAACCGAAAACCTCATAAGCAGAGATTATTTACGACGTCGAAGCATTTATAAGCGAGGAAACGGGATTGCAGTAAGAATCGGTGAAGAAGCACATGTGTCGCTATTATGCAACTTCAGCAGAAAAGGGGTAGCTCACGCACAGGCGCACATGATCACGATTATTTCCGAACATAACATTTCTCATCGGAAGAAGACGCTTATTATCAAGATTTTCAAATTTGCATTGAGGCAACAAATTTGCATAACTAAATTCTGCCAACCGGCACTCAGCAAGCATCAGCACAGGTATTACTGTTGTCATGGGGGTACCATTTCCTACGTTCACGCACTCTGTGCACACATGAGGAGCACGCACAATACGCGTGTAGTTAGCAAGCACGATTACTTACCTTTCTAACGCTACGACGCGGTCGAAAAGCGTTCTCCACGTTCTCCAAGTTGCCGGTGCTGCATCGACGATGTTACTCCCAGCCAGCTCCACCTGTATTTTTCTAAAAATAAAGCAGGCGCTGTCGCAGCATCATGCCGCTGCGTAGTGGACGAGCTCAGGCACGCTAATAATTCGCATGCTTTCTTTGCGACGTGCAACTAACTTTCCACAACCAGACACAAAGGCAACGCACAACCTGGCACGAAAATCGTTGGTCCACATTTGCCTGGCGCGCCACGCATAAGGCGAGTTTGCAGCAAAACACAAGCTCTCTCCTCGCATTATTATTCAAGCTAACTACGTCACATTTGATGATGATGATGATGATGTATGGTGTTTAATGGCGCAAGGGCCAGATATGGCCAAAGAGCGCCAGGCCAGTGTTCATGAGTTGACAATGGAGCAATGAATTGCGAAAGGTAGATGTGTCGTGGCTGTAAAAGGGCCTAAAAACAATGCTGTAAAATGCGTAAAATGTATAAGTAATAAAATTATGGCAATGGCTAATGAGGTGCACTATGATCACGAAAGAACAAATTACAAGATAATGACGATAGGCGAAAATATATCACAGACAAATCTTTTTAAAAAGCACTACTGCCTTGACAGACCCTTTGAAAACGTAAGGGCCTGGAGGCGCGTGCTATGCAAAACTACTATCGCGGCGACATCTCTCTGAAGAGAGGACGCGCTACGAAACTATTGGACAAATAACATGCAGTACAACATCGCTCAGAAAATCCAGAACAGCTTTAGTGCTAAACAGAGGTTCGTCGCCAAGGAACATAGCAGGGTGGAGAGGGAGACGGCACTGGTACGCTAAAGGGAAGTGTATTTTTCTCTCTCTTTCGGCTTCCCTGCACTCCACGAGCACGTGTAGCACGGTAAGCCTCTCTCCACATCTACCACAGGTTGGCGGGTCATTTCCAGTTAATAGAAAATTGTGGGTGCCATATGTATGTCCTATTCTCAAACGAGAGAATAGGACATTAGTTCTTCGTATTTTCGTAACAGGATGCCACGGGCCAATCTGTGGCTTAACTAAGTGGAGCTTATTGTTCGTTTCGGCATCCCACAAGCGCTGCCAGTGGCTTCGAAGTTTCTTTCTCAAGTAGGGCTTGAGATCTGTAGCAGGGATAGAAGCGGTAGGGTTAAGGGCTCGCGATGTAGTTGATGTGGCCATTTGATCAGCCAGAACATTGCCCTCGATGCCTCTATGGCCAGGCACCCAACACAAAATAATATGCTGGTTAGACATGTATGCTTTGCACAGAGCAGAATACAGTTCAATGAGTACAGGGTTTTTGTGTTTATGTAGAGTCATGAGGGCTTTTACGACGCTTAGGGAGTCTGTAAATATTATTGATCTTTTCAGTTTTGATTTGCCTATACTCTTCACAGCCGATAAAAGTGCATAGGCCTCAGCCGTAAAAATGCTTGTTTCCGGGTGCAGTACATCGGACTCTGAGAACGATGGTCCGACTACCGCATAGGATACCCCTGCATGTGACTTGGAAGCGTCAGTGTAGAACTGAGTGCAGGACGAGTACTTGGACTGAATTTCCAGAAAATGCATTCGGATATGTGCCTCTGGAGCGTCTTTCGTGACCTCTACAAATGAGGTATCACACTCTATGAGCTGCCACTGCCACGGTGGCACTGGCTTTGCTGGGGCCATCAGAGTATTTCCAGGTAGTGGGATATCGATTTGTTCACTAATTTTCCTTAGACGTACTGAGAAGGGATCTCTTGCTGTCGGCCGGTTATTAAAGAGTGTGGCACTGGTCATGTCATTTACGGTTGAGAAGGACGGGTGTTCCGAGTTCGAATTAACTTTCATGAAATAGGTGAGGCTTAGGTACGAACGTTGCATGTCAAGCGACCACATGTCTGCCTCTACATACAGGCTTGCCACAGGACTTGTCCTGAAGGCACCAGTGGCTATGCGGATGCCTAGGTGGTGTACAGGATCCAGCATCCTTAGGACGCTTGGTGTAGCAGAATGGTACACTATGGCGCCGTAATCTAGTCTTGTGAGTATGAGGCTCTTATACAAATTCAAAAGACACTTTGTGTCACTACCCCAAGCGGTGCGTGACAATACTTTTAGAATATTCATTGTTTTCATGCACTTGTTTCTTACATACTGTATGTGTGCCACAAATGTTAGTTTCGCATCTAAAATCACACCTAAAAACTTATGCTCTGTTTTTACGGCCACACGTTTTCCCTGCAACTCAATGTCAGGATCGGGGTGCAGACCCCTCTTTCTGGAGAACAGGACACAGGTGGTCTTTTGTGGGTTAAGGCTAAATCCATTCTCATCTGCCCAATTAGACACCTTGTTCAGACCAAGCTGAATCTGCCGCTCACAGACTGCGAGGTTGCACGAGGCGAAACCTATCTGTACATCATCGACGTATGCAGAATAAAACATGTTTCTTGGGATATACAGACGCAAAGAACTCATTTTTACGATAAAGAGAGTGCAACTGAGCACCCCACCCTGTGGCACTCCAGTTTCCTGCACAAAAGGTCTTGATACAGCATTTCCCACACGAACACGGAAAGTGCGATTAGATAAATAACTTTCTATGACATTTAACATGTTACCACGTATACCAACGTGTGAGAGGTCTCTAAGTATTCCAAACCGCCAGGTGGTATCGTAGGCTTTTTCTATATCAAGGAATACAGAGAGAAAGAACTGTTTACGGACAAAAGCTTCTCGAATTTGCGTCTCAATACGTATCAAATGGTCGGCGGTGGATCGTCCTTCTCGAAACCCGCATTGGTACGGGTCAAGCAGTTTGTTTGATTCGAGGAAATGTATTAGTCGGCGGTTTATCATTTTTTCAAACAGTTTGCAGAGGCAGCTTGTTAGTGCTATAGGGCGGTAACTCGAAGCAGACGATGGGTCCTTGCCCTGCTTCAGTATAGGAACGACAATGGCCTCTTTCCAGGCAGAGGGGATCTTGCCGGAGGTCCATATAGCATTGTATAGGGTGAGGAGAGTTTTCTTTGTTTCATGGGGAAGGTGTTTCAGCATTTGATAAGCTATGCGGTCAGAGCCTGGCGCAGACTTGTTGCAACAACTAAGTGATGCATACAGTTCAGCAATACAGAATGGCTGGTTGTATGCTTCGTTTCCAGTACATTTTCTTTCTAGTTTCTGTTTTTCTATTGTAGCCTTGTGCCTTTTAAATGTTTGGGAATAATGAGATGAGCTGGCCACTTGTTGAAAATGTGCTCCTAGGCAGTTAGCTTGGTCTTCCAGAGTGTCGCCTTGTGTGTTTACCAACGGGAGTGAATAAGTTTGTAGTCCTTTTATCTTATTAACTTTCTTCCAGACTCTGCCCTCGTCTGTATACGAGTTTATGCCTGATAAGAACTTCTTCCAACTTTCTCTCCTGGCCTGTCGGCGCGTTCTTCTGCCCTCCGATTTAATTTTCTTAAAATTTACAAGATTCTCCGCAGTTGGGGAGTCGCGTAGCAACCCCCACGCTTTGTTCTGTTTCCTACGAGCGTTCCGACATTCCTCGTTCCACCATGGGACACGGCGTTTGCAGGTCGCACCACTCATTTCTGGTATACATTCAGAAGCGGCATCGACTATGAAGGATGTAAAATACTCGACAGCAGCATCAATTTCCATCGAAGATAAGTCAGACCACGAGATACTACTCGTAAGACTTTCGAATTTCTCCCAATCTGCCTTATCGAACTTCCACCGGGAAGCCTGTGGTGCAGGTTCGTTTTGTAGTGGTGATCTCAGCAGTATGGGAAAGTGGTCACTCCCGTAAGGATTTTTTATAACTTCCCATTTAAGTTCAGGAAATATAGACGGGGAAGCCACACTGAGATCAATGGAAGAAAATGTTTTGTTTGCAAGATTGTAGTAGGTGGGTTCCTTCTTATTCAGGAGACACGCACCAGAGGAGAAAAGAAATTGTTCGATTAGGCGTCCTCGCGCATCGATACGCGTGTCGCCCCACAAGCTGCTGTGTGCATTGAAATCGCCAAGAACGAGGTAAGGTTCCGGTAATTCATCTATAAATGATTGAAATTCATGCTTGTGTAAAGGATAATGTGGGGGTATATAGAGCGAGCAAATGGTTACGAGTTTACCCAGAAGTACAGCACGAACGGCTACCGCCTCAAGTGCCGTATTGAGTGGAAGTTGCTGACAGGCTACACTTCTGTCGAGTATGATGGCCACACCACCAGAAGATGCGGCAGAGTCCTCGCGGTCTCTTCTGAAAACAATATTTTGACGTAGGAAGTTGGTGTTTCTGGAGTTTAGGTGTGTTTCTTGAACACACAGCACCTTTGGATTGAATTTATTGATAAGTTCTTGGATGTCGTCTAGGTTGTGGATTAGTCCCCTAACATTCCACTGCATTATTGTGTTCATGTTTGAGGAAAATGAAAGGTGCTGTGTGTCTGAAAAGGGAGGAGAGTGACTTTACTTTACAAGGCCTTTGTCAGGCCCTGTAATTGGTGTTTTGTCTTTTTTGGAGCGGTCGAGAGAACCTCGCCGCTCCTTCGACGCTACCTGCGCCGTTTGGCTTGGACTGGTGTCCATAGCCTCTTGCGAGGCACTGGACACCCGCTCCAAAGAGCGATGTGTGCGTCGCGTAGACTTCGTCTCGAGCGACGAAGTCTTCGTCCCCACCGTACCGGAGGTCGACAGGACCCCTGTGGCCTCTGCAGTGGCCTGGCTGCTGCCGGAGCTTGTAGAGGCCACTGGTGTGGACACTTTGAGAGATGGCAGGGCAGCGTTGGCTGCTCCCACCTTAGGGGCGGGTGGCGTTAGCCTCGGCACGCTAGGCGTGGTCCGGGCTACCGCCAGAGGCCGTTGTGGTGCCGCCCCCCGTTGCACCACTTCGGCGAAAGATGTTTTGAGCAAGAACAACGAGGAGATACGTTGACGTGCTTCGCGGAATGTGATATTCTCCTTCACTTTTACAGTAATTATTTCTTTTTCTTTCTTCCAGGCTGGACAAGCTCTGGAGTATGCCGGGTGACTGCCGTCGCAGTTCGCACAATGTACCTCGTCATTATTGCAATCGTCAGAAGAGTGACCAGTTGTGCCGCACTTTGCGCACATAAGCTGCCCTCGGCAGCTTTGGGATGCGTGACCAAATCTTTGGCATTTGAAGCAACGTCGCGGGTTCGGAATATAAGGTCGAACATGAAGTTTTACATAGCCGGTTTCAAGAGTCTCGGGTAATGTGGTTGAACTGAAAGTGAGTATTAAATGCTTTGTTGGGATTTCGTTGTCATTCCTTCTGATTGTGATGCGCTGCACATGGATTACGCCTTGGTCCTTCCATCCATCCAGGAGTTCTTCTTCATTCAATGTCATTAAGTCTTCATCTGATACTACGCCTTTGACTGTGTTCATAGTTCGATGCGCGCTCACAGAAACAGGGATATTACCAAAGGCTACGAGGTGTGCTAGTCTGTTGTATTGTTCCTTGTCTTTTAGTTCCAGGAGCAAATCTCCACTTGCCATCTTTGTTACCTTATAACCAGTTCCAATGGTCTCTCTTAGGCACTTGGCCACAAGAAATGGTGAAATTGTTCTAGCTTTTGTAGATGATTGTTCGCAGTGGAGGACGTGGAATTTCGGGAAACGTTCGTTGTTTTTGGGCAAGAATAGTGATGTTGCATCGGTGCGTACCCTTTTCGAGGCACGATCGGTTGAGAAAGGGTTCGGGGATCCCATGGAAAGAAGTGGTTTATTCGGCAACGGCGTCTGCCACCCACCACGGAGCCCAACAAGGGGACGTGGCAGAACATGTAAACAAGTCTGCACAGCGCCAGCAGTATGCCGTTACTATAACCTAATATGGTATACCCAAGGTAGGACAGCCACACCAGGTTAACCCTTGCCGCCAGGAAAAGTTGAAGTGAATGGAAAAGATGAGAAGACAGGAAAGATTAAAAGTGATAGGGAAAGACGAAGATTGGAGAGAGAGCCAGGAAAAGGCAACTACCGATTTCCCCCGGGTGGGTCAGTCCGGGGGTGCCGTCTACGTGAAGCGGAGGCCAAAGAAGTGTGTTGCCTCCGCCGGGGGGCCATAAAGGTCCAACTCCCGGCATCGGCTCAACCCCCAGGATCCCCTTTTCCCCGGACACGGCTAAGCCACGCACGGTTAAGCGTAGGAGGGTCCGACCCTCATGTGCTCGGGTCCGTGGTGTCGCAACACACCAAACGCCTGCTGACGCAGACGCCCCTGCGGGCTACGTCACATTTCATTACCGCAAACACAAAAACACACGATCAAATGTATCGTAGGAGCTAACTGCGTCACATTTCATTACCGTAAACACAAAAACACACAATCAAATGCATCGTAGCAGCTAACTACGTCACATTTCATTACCGCAAACACAAAAACACACGATCAAATGCATCGTAGCAGCACACTACGTCACATTTCATTACCTCAAACACAAAAACACACGATCAAATGCATCGTAGCAGCTAACTACGTCACATTTCATTACCGCAAACACAAAAACACACGATCAAATGCATCGTAGCAGCTAACTACGTCACATTTCATTACCAAAAACACAAAAACACATGATCAAATGCATCGTAGCAGCACCGAAGCAGCTCGCACATCCAACAAGCACGTTGTAGACGGAGGAATGACAACGGCGCCACCTGCACACTTGTGAGACTGTGGTGGCCTCCGTGATACATGTGAGGGGGCGGCGAAGGCCGGCTGCTGGCCGAAACGTAATTAAGGCTCGAGAACCATTAATAACTAACTTCATTACAAGGCTTGGCACCTCCAAAACGCGACGAAAGCCAACACGCGCACCGCACTCTCGTGCACACTTCTCAAGCCTAGGCTTGGCCGGCTTGGCTTCAGGGCTGGCTGTGTGCTGAGGCTGGTAGGTGGCGCTACTAGTCAGACTGCTTACATCCGGCCCCTCTTTTGTTTAACCAAGTCCCTTTTGTCTAGCAAAGGGCACTGCTCGATGTCTTTACTGTGAGAATAGTCCAAGCACTCGGGTGGACGGTCCTGGGAGTGGCGATCGT
Organism: Dermacentor silvarum; assembly: GCF_013339745.2. Classification (NCBI taxonomy): domain Eukaryota; kingdom Metazoa; phylum Arthropoda; class Arachnida; order Ixodida; family Ixodidae; genus Dermacentor; species Dermacentor silvarum. The sequence continues at coordinate 13,196 of NW_023605577.1, forward strand.
TGTAGGTCTGCTGAGCTGTGGTGGCTGCTGAAAGCAGTTTTCACTTGGTCTTCTTCACGCACGCGAATTTGCCAGTAAGCAAACTTTAGGTCCAGACAGGCAAAGTACTGTGAACCAGCAATATCATCCATGATGTCATCTGCATGCGGAAGTGGCTGCACAACACTCACAGTCATCTTATTTAGGGGCACATAGTTGACACAAAGGCGCTTCTTACTGCCTCTGCTAACAACTACTGCGTGGAATGCCTAAGGTCCTCAGTGGCTATGGTGTTGGGCTGCTGAGCACGAGGTCGCGGGATCGAATCCCGGCCACGGCGGCCGCATTTCGATGGGGGCGAAATGCGAAAAACGCCCGTGTACTTAGATTTAGGTGCACGTTAAAGAACCCCAGGTGGTCCAAATTTCCGGAGTCCCCCACTACGGCGTGCCTCATAATCAGATCGTGGTTTTGGCACGTAAAAAACCCCATAATTTCAATTTCAATGCCTAAGGTCCTAAGGCTGGAAAAATGATGCCTTGGGGAAGGAGTATGCTTGTCTGGGCCTCAAGAAAACGACGGTCTGCAGCTGACTACAAGTAGGGAGATCGACTGTATGACACGGCGTCAGGAAGGTCAGTTGCATGTTCGACACCTTCCTCTCCATGAGCGACACCTTCCTCTCCATGAGTCATCCGCTCCATGAGCGAATACTTCAGCGTGCTTTGACAAAATGCTCGTAAGTTCCTGTTGAGGCACTGGCAAGTGGCTACCTAGCTGCACAGCAGGCAGGGATGGGTCAATCTGAACCTCAATTGTAGAGGAAGCAGCTCGGTTGGACGCAGAAGAGAGGTTGTAGGTGTTTGAAACATCATTGTGGCAAGACAGTGCCAACCACGGGGGCTCGTCTGGTCCTGGCAGTGGCGACCGCTGTAGGCTTGCTGAGCTGTGGGGTCCAGGCACACAGTGACTGAAAGATGACCCTTGGATCATAACAGCGTTCGACATCCGTGGCAGCAGTCGTTCATGGCATGGCACACTTGTGGCTTTTGGAGAATGACGAATTTCAGTTGGCAGGGGTGGCTGAAACACCAACTGTGCTTGGCTTGAGGAAAACCACTCTTCACCCAATATAAGTGGCACAGCATTATTATCGAGGGCGGCTGCTTCGACTAAACCGGTGGTAGGTCCAACAGAAATCTTCAAACAGATAGCTAGCACCAGCTGGGGTTACTAATGTTGCTCCAACCACGACTAGAGGAGGTCTAGTCCAGGGCAGGAGGGGGAAAGAGCTGACCAGGCGACGTGAAACAAGTGTCACTGTAGATCCACTGCCTGGAAATGCATCCACTTGGCGAATCCCAGCAATTGTGGCGTCGTCAAGGGCACATTGAACCAGTGATCCATCAAGGGTCTCGGAACGGCTGCTGTGGAGAGCTGGCGAAAGATGTGTCGTAGACGTTGGAGCAGATCTAGACGGGCACTTGGATGCGAGATGTCCCTTTTGACGGCACTGAAAACACACAGCTTCGGCTAAGTTCTGGCCAGGACGGTAGGCAGGGGCACCATGCTTAGCCGAGATAGGTATCGAGCCTCACGTTGGTCTGGTGGTAGGGCTGAAATGCGCTGTGGCCGGCCAGTTTTGTCTGACACAGAATGGGGGTTCGTGTACTCTGTGCTACGTGGAGGTGCCTGTGGGCTTGGCGTTGGTAATTTGGCGCTTGAATACCCTGTGCGTGGGGCTCGAAGGGATGAATGGCTTCATGTTTGGTCAAGTTGAGTTACAATGTCCATATACACTGCGACTGTCTCTGGGCACTGCGCTGCAAAAGTAGTGGCCAGGTTCACGTCGGCGATGCCCTGAAGGGCGTACTCTATGCGCTGGTGATCGGTGAGGGTAAGTGGGCATCCAGAGATTCGCTTAAACTTCGCCAGAGAGTAGCTGACAAGGTTTTCTCCGTGCGACTGCACGCGACCAGTGACTGCTTGTTGCCACTGTAGCAAGGTTTGCTTGCCGTTGAATTGATCTAGGAATGCTTGTCTGAAGGTTTCCCACATTGGGCATTGACGACCGATGATGGCTTTCCAATCAGCGGCTGCTCCACGAAGTTTTCCCAGGGCGACGGCGAGTAGGGTTGAAGGCTCCCACGAAGCCAAGTTTCGAGTTAGTTCCAACTCTTCAACCCAGTGGGATGCTGAAATGCTGCCGGCTCCACTGTATGTAGGAAGTGATGCGGTGAGGTCTGGAAGGGTAGTGACTTGAACTGGGGCTGCAGCGCGTTGCGACACGTGAAGGAGCTGCTGAAGTAAACCAGTCAGCAACTCGGTAGTTTGGGCTGCATCGAGGCTTGGCGGGAGCGGCGTAGCGTTACAACGAAGCGGCGGAGTCTGGGGAAGGCAAAGGAGGCTTTGTTGGGCGGTTTTGGGCAGTTTTGGGCGATGTCGGCGATATGGCGACTTATTATTTCTTCCTTCGACCCGGTAGCGTCGAGGATTCGGCGAGCCACCTCTTCACGGAGGTAATCCGCTGTAAAGCCTGCGAGAGTTGCATGGCGGTCGGCGAAACACAAAGGGCGAAGGCGCTAAACGGCTAGGACGAAGCGGGCGAGCGGCTGCGTCGGGCGGAAGGAGCCGCACAAAGGAAGGAGCGTTGGCTGGCGAGTCACTTCACGAGGCGGGCGAGAGGCGATGTTTCAGGCATGGTTCGGGGTCGGCTGCGCCAGTTGTTAGGGGCGGCGAGGGCCGGCTGCTGGCCGAAACGTAATTAAGGCTCGAGAACCATTAATAACGACTTTATTACAAGGCATGGCGCCTCCAAGAACGCGACTAGACGCGACGAAAGCCAACACGCGCACCGCACTCTCGCGCACACTTCTCACGCGTAGGCTTAGCGGCGGGGCTGGCTGTGCGCTGAGGCTGGTAGGTGACGCTACTAGTCAGACTGTTTACACATGAAATATTAACTAGCCGTGTTGCGCCCAACTATGTTGCGAGACAAAAAGGTTTAGCGTAGAAATAAATTATTTAATGTATTTTTGAGGTTCTTAAACTTGCATCCAATGCACTATACGAGCGTGTTTACTTTTTGCCTAAAAGCGGCCGTCACGTCATCGAGCTCAGCTTCGCAAAGCCGTAGCCACGGGACTGCGTTAAAACACTGTAATTAAACCGTTCAAAATTACGCATCTGTATATTAAAAGGTCTGTGTGCATTGCCAGTACCTGTCATGCCATCTAATATGTTTAGGTTTGTCATTACCAGCAAATATTTAATTTGGCAGAAAACTGATTTGCACTTCGGCACCATTGAGGGCCGCATTTCGTGCCTATATAAGATCTTACGCAAGTTCACACAGTATGCAAAAAAAAAGAAAGCCGAGCAGTGTCGGTATATGCGAACGTGTGCGTGTTGATTCTGTCAGTGCTCTATGAATTGTTCTATGCAATGAATCTTTTCTTGATTACGTCTGTGTGAAAAATGTCTATGTATGCTTGTGTATTCACCATGTGTATCACACTGATTATGCGCGTGTGTTGTTGATTTTCCCAAGTGCTCTATGAATTGAATGCGTATATGTGTACAGTTGAATTCTGCTTTGAGTTTATGTGTCCATTATGTGAGCTCAATTATAGTGTTATATTATAATCTGTAAAATTAATAGAATGGTTATTTAAATGTGTGTTATAATATAATAATTATACGTTCACAGATGTTTCGCGTGTGGGAAAAATCTTTTTGTACATACAATTTTTTAAAATATTTTATTGCCTGTAGCCTCCGAGACCATTGCTCAGTGCGTGCGAATCTCGAAGCCTTGTATTGGCGCCCCTAGTAGCTTCAATCCTAGTTGTTAAGCCTATAGTCGTGTTGCTGGCTTCACTTGCCTGGAGTCGGCCATGTTGGTTTTGGAAAGGGAGTAACAGTTGCTCCCAGCCATGAGGGAGGAAAGTTCCTCCATTTAAAGACGAACATAGGGGACATCGCCGTTCCTCCTTTAAAGGAGGAAGGGTCACTCCTTTTTTTTAGAGTGTGGGCAGACCCGAAAGTCAAAAGTGCCTTTTTAGACCTGGGAGCATATTATTATATGCACTCTATATGCACTGATAACTGCACTCGCATGCCTATCTTTAACTTTGGATTGGCAAAGCAAATTCTCCCGCCTTGCCAACGTTGATTGTCTCGCCGACCATCAAGTGGCAGCTTTATCAGCCGATGGTTCTTCCGAACATGGCGGGCCCCTCGCGCCAGCCTCGAGCGCCGATCCCAACATAAAGAAAATGGTTGCGGCAGACCTGTCCTCTACGCAGGCTGAAGACCTTTGCCAAGTGTTATCGTCGTACAGAGATATTTTCGACTTTGACGATCGCCCTTTAGGCCAGACACTTGCGGTCAAGCATCGGATTCCTACTGGCGATGCTACGCGATTCACCGACGACCGTATCGAGTTTCTGCGTCGGAACGCCGAGTAATTCAAAATGAAGTAAACAAAATGCTAGACAAAGACATCATTGAGCCTTCTTCGAGTCCCTGGGCGTCACCTGTGGTGTTGGTTAAGAAGAAGGATGGCACGTGGCGCTTCTGTGTAGACTACCGTCATTTGAACAAAATTACTAAGAAGGACGTCTACCCGCTCCCACGTATCGACGATGCCCTTGACTGCCTTCATGGTTCCAGCTATTTCTCTTCTATTGACCTTCGCTCTGGATACTGGCAGATTGCTGTTGACGATATGGACAGAGAAAAAACCGCGTTCGTTGACGATACGGACAGAGAAAAAACACCTGATGGCCTATACCAATTTAAAGTAATGCCGTTTGGATTATGCAATGCCCCTGCCACATTTGAGCGTATGATGGACTCCTTGCTCCAGGGTTTTAAATGGTCCACGTATCTTTGTTACCTCGACGACGTCATCGTCTTCTCGCCAACGTTCGACACTGACCTTGAGCGTCTAACAACTATACTTGATGTATTTCGAAAGGCGAAGCTGCAACTGAACTCGTCCAAATGTCGTTTTGGCCGCCGCCAAATTACGGTTCTGGGCCATCTCGTCGACGCTTCCGGAGTACAGCCTGATCCCGACAAAACTCGTTCTGTCCGAGACTTCCCGGTTCCGAAGACAGCCGCAGACGTTCGCAGTTTTGTTGGGCTATGCTCGTACTTTCGTCGTTTTGTTCAAGATTTTGCGGCAATCGCTAGACCCTTCACTAATCTGTTGAAGAAAGGCGTACAATTTTCGTGGGGTACTTCAGAAGCCACCGCATTCTCTCGTCTCGTCACTCTTCTCACCTCACCACCCATTCTCGCCCACTTCGACCCTGATGCACCTACAGAATTGCGTACAGATGCCAGCGGTCATGGCGTAGGTGCCGTCTTAGCCCAGCGTCAGCGTGGCCAGGATCGCGTTATTGCTTATGCAAGCCGCCTCCTATCACCATCGGAGCGCAACTATTCCATTACGGAAAGGGAATGCCTTGCTTTAGTATGGGCAGTTGCGAAGTTCCGGCCTTACATTTACGGTCGTCCTTTCTGCGTAGACACTGACCATCATGCCCTCTGCTTGCTCTCATCGCTAAAAGATCCTACAGGCCGGCTTGGTCGATGGGCTTTGAGGCTACAAGAGTTCTCATATTCCATGGTGTACAAGTCTGGCCGCCTGCACCAAGACGCTGACAGCTTGTCGCGTTACCCTGTTGACGACTCTGACTGCTCTAATATTGACAGTGCTGCTGCTTGCGTTTTCTCAGTATCCAAGCTCCTTAATTTCGCCGACGAGCAACGTCGTGATGCCTATATCAGAGCACTCATCGACCGTTTTGAACACGCTCCGGCCGATGCTACTCTACGCCTCTTCGTCCTCCGCGACGGTACTCTATACCGTCGTAACTTTCATCCGGACGGCTCTGAGTTACTACTTGTAGTACCGAAACACCTCCGCTCAACCGTTCTAGAAGAGCTTCACGACGCTCCAATGGCAGGACACCTTGGCGTATCTCGAACCTATGACCGAGTACGTCGCCGTTTTTCTGGCCGGGCCTTGCACGTTCCGTACGGCGTTACGTCGCCGCTTGTGAGCTTTGCCAACGACGCAAGAAGCCTTCCCAGCTCCCCGCTGGTTACCTGCAGCCGCTCGACATCCCTGCCGAACCCTTCCATCGTGTCGGCTTAGACCTTCTCGGCCCATTTCCGGAATCTACATCAGGAAACAAATGGGTTGCCGTCGCTTCGGACTACGCGACCCGCTACGCCATAACACACGCTCTTCCGACCAGTCGCGCTACTGATGTTGCGGACTTCCTCCTACACGATATCATTTTGATGCATGGTGCTCCGCGTCAAATGCTCACCGACCGTGGCCGTACGTTTTTGTCCAAAGTCATTGACGACATCATGCGTGCCTGCTCAATACAGCACAAAATTACCACCTCCTACCACCCACAAACGAACGGCCTCACTGAACGTTTGAACCGCACCCTTACAGACATGCTATCCAAATACGTTTCAGCCGACCACCGTGACTGGGACCTGACTCTACCTTACGTTACCTTTGCGTACAACTCTTCCCGTCTTGAAACTGCTGGATTTTTCCCGTTTTATCTCTTGTATGGGCGAGAACCGACGCTACCACTAGACACTGTGCTTCCGTCCACCACGGCTTCAACTAGCGATTACGCCCGTGATGCAATCGCCCGTGCTGACCATGCTCGTCAACTTGCGCGTGCTCGTCTGGAAGTGTCCCAAGACAAACAGAAGCAACGCTACGACCTCCGTCACCGTGATGTGCATTTTGCGCCCGGCACCCTCGTGTTGCTTTGGTCACCATCGCGTAAAGTGGGCCTTTGTGAAAAACTCCTCTCCTGTTACACAGGCCCATATCGCGTGCTCCGCCAAGTGACCGATGTCACATATGAAATCGTTCTAGCCACGCCCACTACGTCCTCCGCTGGGACAACCAGTGATATTGTCCACGTCGCCCGACTCAAACCCTACACCTCTCCAAGCGCCTTGGATATTTAACCGCACCGTGACGGTGCTTTCGCCGTCGGGGGGGGGGTAGTCTTACGATACCATCTAGAGATGCTAAAGAGACGAGCCGCCGCGAGAAAGACGATGAAGTGTGTCTGGGCTTTTGGCGCGAGTAAGGTGTCGGCCTGGCGGTTTTGGTTCCAGTGTAAATATATTGTAAATAGCTTCTTTCGTGTGTGTCTTTCCACACATTAACAATATTTCCAACACACTTGTCCGTCAGGTGAAAATAAGAGTTGTAAATCTAGGAACCGAATGGTCTTGTCAGCTGGTATGTCATAGGTAAAAACCACGTTCTTTGAACAGGCACTAAAAACATTTAAATCTGATCTGCCACATGTGACAGCTGGTCAGTTGAAGAAAGATTTAGTATTATTAAAAATCATCGACATATCTGTACACCCTGACAACACGCGTATCATGAAGTGCTTCACGTAACGCTAAATCGAACTTGGCCAAAAACACGTTACACAGAACAGGCGCGACACTCGAACCAATGCAGATGCCTTGTTTTTGCACCACATACTTGTCGCCGTGCTGCACGATGGTGGACCTTAAGTACACACTCAGAAGCTCCAGAAAGGACTGGAGTGCAAGTCCGCATTTGTTCTGAAAGGCAATAGTCCCGTTATCCTCGATTAACTCCCGCACTGCTTCTAAAAGTTCGTCATGGGGTATAGAATAGAACATGTCCTCAATGTCGACCGAGAAAGCACTGGGAAAACCGCTGCTAAGATGCTCCACAAGGGACAACAAACTCTGTACTGCAAAAGGATCCGCCGGCGCAAGTCCCTTTTAGGCCCGTTGCAATAAGCTTGACACCAGCTTCTGCCAAGAGCCCTCCTCAGTCACAATAGCCCTAAATGGGCAGTCGGGCTTA
>NW_023605578.1:0-19735 GCF_013339745.2 Dermacentor silvarum
GCGGGCGAGGGAGGAGCGCGGTTGTTGGCAGAGTAGAAGTGCGCCCCCCCCCCCCCCGCTCCCTCGGCGCTTGCTCTGCTTCTGTTTTTTGTTTGCGCGGGGAGATTGAGTGCGTTCGCTCTCCGTGATAGCGCGCGTCCCCGCACGCTTCACATCGGCATACGGTGCGCGGCGAAGATTTATCTATACGGAAGCTCACGGCGACGGCGACGCCGACGGCAGAAATATGGTTGACGTGTCCGCATAATTGCTATCGCAATAATAGTGATTCGAAATTGATGAAGAGAATGAACCTGTGTCGCCGCTGCTACATAAGGTCTGCCTGTGTTGCGGCCCTTCCCGATGCACACTTTCCTCAAGGAAGAAAAACGGATAATTCATCCGCACGCGCTGTATATCTAACCTCCAAAAAAAGACTTCAACTCCGCAACGTCGGCACTTAAGGTGAGTACCATCGTTACAAAAGGAAGTAACGCCAATTACTGCATAGTAAGTTTTCGCACGTATTTACACACCTACCTTCGCAGCAACCCCACCCTATCACCAACGTATAACTGAATGGGCACACAATTGAGTCAATGTGCCGAAGCATGAGTGACGGCGACTACACAGACAAGACAAGAATGTTGGAAGCTGAACGTTTCGTGACGATCCACAGTGTAGGCGAGGGACTAGCGACAATACGTGTTTGCTGCAAGCTACCGCAAAGCACAGAACATGCACATTAGAATCTTTGTGCACCGCAAGAACAAATCTATCGCAGAAGAGCACAGCCACGAGCGATTAGGCTGAAAATAAACAAACAGTGGCCGCACGGGGAACCGAGGAACTTTGCTGAGTCAGCAATGACAAGCGGCTGATCAAAAGTTCGTCAAATAAAGAACGAGCACATAATCCTGACTTAATTCATAAGCGGAAAGTTTGGACAGCTTGGAAGACATTTCTAGCACTGCTTTTCGCGCAAGCCCTATACGCTGCTCGCGCCGCTTTGACAAGGCGTAATGAGCTCTGAAAGCACTTAGAGGTACTCTACAGCTGTGGCCGAAGCTTCGTGTCATCCACACAGTCACCGTCTACGATATGCGTCGACAAGGCGGTTTGCTATGCCGCTCCGGCGTCACGCGCTTGCATTGTAGACCACAGAGGCAATGGAGGCAGCTGAGACAAGCAATGGACGCGTCACCGCGTGATAAAACATGGCAGCGCCCACGGAAGTGCCGGGAAAAGGGTCAATTTATTGTTGTTTTGTTAAACAGATGCAACATTCTTGCCGACGCGTTCCGCTTTGTTCTGATTTTCTTTAATAATGTGTTTACTTTGTCTGTTAAAACATTTAACCCTCTACTGTGGAACGTTTGATTTAAGCTACGCTGAGGTTGTTACTTTGAATCTCTATATCAGTACGAGATACGTAACTCATATTATAGTAAGATTTCTGACACACTTAGGCAAAGTTTCAGCTGTGAGCAGCTTGTAAAGAGAATTGCTAAATAATGAACCAGTGTAGTGAATAGGAATCTTAATACTTGAATAACATGCTTCTTCAAAGCAGGAAATAAAGCGCAGGAATTTGTAATTTTTCTTTTGGTGTGAAAATGGGTTAGGACGCTACAGGATTACCGAAAAAAATGTGTTAGAAATGACCGCGCTAAAGCGGTAATCAGTCATTGAAACTTGAGCAAAGTTTACGAAACCGAGAAGTACATACATCTTTTTATTTGCTGAGCTGCCAGCCACGTTACCATAGTTCCACGTACCTCTAAACACGAGGGACCCGCTTCTGATCCCGTGCTCTGTGCGTGTTCACACACACTTCGGTATTATCAAAGCAACATGCGCCTAGTTGGTGTCATGTCTGTGCAGTTTCACGTGGTCATAAAAGCGACCAAGACAAAATAATTAAGTGCCACTAATGTGACATCTACGTCTGTGGTAAGCATTTCTCAAATCATCAGGATCCTTCATTTCAGTACTGGTGATCACTTTCTCTCTTCGGAGTTGCTTGACTGCGCACCCTGGTTGAGCAAAGATGTGCCAGAAATGCGCCGACCGCGCATTATAGACCACATTTTTTAAAGTCTAGTAGCGCGAGTGTCAGCTGCGCCGCTACCCTCGACACCATCTGCGGTTTTGTGGTGAGGAAAGCTGTAATAAATGGCGGCACTTGTGGCGGGTGTTCACTTACTATTGTGCTTTTAGACGTGTTCTTGCCGGCAGCGGCTGAGCGGGATGGACAAAGGTTATTCTTACGGGCGGCACTGTGCCCTCGTTGGATGCACCAGCAACTAGTGAAAGAGGAAACTGCTTATGCAAGAGCCCTGCGAGGGAGGTTCACGGAGGCACAAGACGTTTGTGTTTGTGTGAAGTGCAATGGCTGTGCACATAAAGTTTCTACAGCGTAAGAGAAACGACACCATAGCATAGTGCCTTTAAATGGAAGAGACCTCGTGCCCAGCAAGCGTGCCCGGGTGGGTATTAGCTTTTTTCTCGTAAACTTTGCGATAGTTTGCGTCTTGCCTTGTCGCGCTGTGGGTACGGGGTAACAGCGTAACAGTGCTGTTTACGACAGGGGCGGATCCAGGTTTTTTCTGAGGGGGGGGGTCAGCTTCTGTCAATGATGATGATGATGATGATAGTAGCCTTTCTCATTTACCGAAATGCACCGTTTCTGCTCACGATAAACCCGCGTTTTATACGGCTAGAGCAACACCTGTAGCCCGCCGTGGTGGCTCAGTCAGCTCAGGTGTTGCGCTGCTGAGCACGAGATCGCGGGATCGAATCCCGGCCGCGGCGGCGGCATTTCGATGGAGGCGAAATGCAAAAACGTCCGTGTGCTTGCGTTGTAGTGCACGTTTAAGAACATCAGGTTGGCAGAATTAATCCGGAGCCTTCCACTACGGCGTGCCTCATAATCAGAACTGGTTTTGGCACGTAAAACCCCAGAAAGAGGAAGAAGCCCTATAGCGAAGCCAGGTATCGGTTTCTCCGAGCATAAAGGAAAAGGACGTTACCCAATACAGCCATGTGCTTGGCGGCTGTGCCTGATAATACAGGGTGTTCAAAACTAAGATTTATGGTTTTCTTAAAATTAGGCACTGGGAGGCACGCAAAGACCACCTGTGCTAATAACTTATGTGGCCAGGTGGGCACAAAGTGAGAGGATAATTATCGCTGTGAGCAGCCGAATTCACTTAAGTTGAACAATTATTTTTTGTCGACTGCAGTAAGTGGGTATGTTTGTATTGAAAACTTAGAGACAGTAGTGTTTCTACACAGTATCGGTCGGAAGAATTATTCTAGAGTGTTCGTGCTCCGAGATATCCGACTATCGTACTGCGAAGAGTTATGGAATCGACGCGGGAGTAGTTTATGCTTTGCGTTGCTGTGGAAGGGAGGCATTTTGAACGTTTTTAGGGCATTGACATCCTGATGGGTGAAATGTCATGAGATTCGTGCATGACAACATCAAACTTAAAACGGCAGTATATATGAAATATTCGTTAGCATAGCTAAAAAATGTCACAGTTTCGCCCTAAGGGCGAAGCAATGAATGCGATAGCAACACAGCAATGTCATACGAAGTAAGGTAAGCGGCTTTGGTAGCAATATGAATTGTAGTAAACATGAGCTGATTAAGTAAGCAGGTGTGCTGCGGCGTAAGTAGACCGACATGAAGAGAGACTCGATGACCACGAGAAGGCGCGTGTGAAACGGTGGTGTTGATGAGAAGCGCTTTTCGTGGGCAGCGCGTGCGAAGGGACACACCTGTAGCGCTGCACTGCCGATCCGGGCAGCATTGCATGTGTAGCGTGCGTTGGAAAATGTGGTCCGACTATTACTAACTGAATGAACAAGCGTGGTGCGCGCACAAACAAACATGAATAGATCACACTGAATGACTGCAGACAACGACTGTCAAAACGCTGGCAGCAAGCCCATACGCTGCAGCGGGCGAAGGTACGTGCGGTCTATCGCTTCAACGGAAACTGAGCGGCGAATGCACGGCGCATAGAAAGGTCAGAGCCGTGTGGAGATAAGAGACGGTGCGGCGAGCGACGAGCGCGGTTGTTGGCATAGTAGAAGTGACCCCCCCCCCCCCCCCCCCGCTCCTTCCGGCGCTGGCTTCCCGCTTCCTTGCTTGCGCGTGGGAGAGATAAGAGACGGTGCGGTCGAGCGACGAGCGCGGCTTGTTCCCCCCCCCCCCCCCCTCGCTCCCTCCGGCGCTGGCTTCCCGCTTCGTTGCTTGCGCGTGGGAGATTGAGTGCGTTCGCTCTCCGTGACAGCGCGCGTCCCCGCACGCTTCCGCTCGAGCATACAGCGCGCGGTGAAGATTTTATCTATACGGAACCTCACCGCGACGGCGACGACGACGGCGATGGCGACGGCTACGGCGACGGCGACGCCGACGGCAGAAATCCGGTTGAAGTGTCCATATAATTGCTATCGCAATAAAAGGTTTCTGTTATTGATGGTGTAGTTGTTGCTTTCGATTTCAATAAAACTTACAATACTTGGAAATCAGCAGTAACTTTATTTGCGTAGCCCAGGAAATGACCATGCCCGGTCGTCTAGTCACCATTACGCACGCGCATTGCCCTCCGGCTTCTCCGCTCGCGCCATTATCTCGGCATGGCAGCTGCCGCCAGCTTTACAGGCTGCGCGGTCGCGTGTTATGACAGCGGTTACGGGTTCTTCGATTTCTTTTATTTCGCCAGCCGTCAGGGGAAGGGGGACAGTTATCTTTGCCAATGCCTACGCCGCGTTGTCAGACTAAACGCCGCACCCAACAGCCACGTCACATCATGGAGGAGCTTTGCGCCAATCCTCACTCTCTTGCATGCGTAATCATGCGAACGACAATTAAAATTTGGAGTTGGATATCTCGGAGAACAGACATGCAAGAAGAATTCTATTAAGTGAAACTGTGTAGAAACACGGCTGCCTCTAACTTTTCAATACAAACATACACACTTACTGCAGTCGATAAATAGTTAATTATTCAATTTTAGGTAATATTCGGCTGCTGACAACAATAATTATTATCTCACTTTGTGTCTCCCTGGCCACATAACTTATTTGCCCAGGTGGTCTTTACGTGCCTCCCACTGCCTAATTTCAAGAACACCATAAAGCTTAATTTTGAACACCCGGTATATCTAGCCTGTATTGTTTCTTAAAATAAAATTTGGGATGATCTGTCGCAGGTTTGTTATAAATGCGTAAGCACGGGTCCATCTTTGGAGTTCTGTTGGGACATCTTGATTTCCTTAAGAAGATTCTTTGTATTCGGCTGAGACACCTTCGTTTGCTTTGGAGCTCCAACGCGGCAACCACTACCCTGGTTGTTTACGATATGCGAATCACCGCGGATGAAGAAGACTCATGACGCCACCTACAAGAACGATGTGGCCTAGTAGCCAAGAGCGCGAGCCAGCGTGTACATGTTTTGCTTCCCACGCGACATCATCCTTTTACACAAGGCGCGCATCTGCTCCCGTTTCTCTAACCACGCGTGGTTAGCGGCCAACGCCCGCGCGCTGGCGTTGGCCGCTGACGTCACGCTCCCCCACTTCGCAGCCGCTGCTCGAGGCTTCGCCCCGCTCCGCGAGAACGGCCACTCAGATAAACGGATCCGACGGCTTTGAGCCTCCTATGCTTAATGTACGACAATAAAACTGCGAAGTTACAATGAAAAACTTGTAGCGTACGAACCGTACTGTGCTCGTACTGGATATTGTCAACGTGTAACTGTGATCACACTTCTTTCTGGGGTTTTACGTGCCAAAACCAGTGATCACACTGAGTGCTACAGTTTAAAAAAAAGTTGCCTATGCGAAGTTCTTAGTTTAGCTGTTAGTTGTTATTATTTATATATGAACACTTCAGCGAGAGATCTATTTCATTAAGCAGGTTGGTCGCGGAACCGATGACAGCCAATGAGGCAACCGATGACACCCCAATCGGGAACTGAGTTGATCAGTTGCGAAGGCGCTCGCGCGGACATCTGCGTGCTTGGAAAAAGGCACGTCCCCTCGTTCATTCGACGCCACCGATGGGAAGAGTAAGGCACGGCCGGCGCCAGGAGGCCCAAGGTGTTCATGAGAAAAATAACTACGGCAACTTCGCGACACCACACCCCTACGGAATACAACTAAGCTTGTGAGCGAGCTAGCTTTACTTCTACATGGCTCATACCACTGGTACTCGCGAAAAATAATTTTGAAGAATGCTGGCGGCCATATTTTTTTTTTGCGACAGGGCCATTCCCCTGTCAGCGAGGGGGCCATGCAGAAATCTGAGGGGGGGGGGGTCAGGACATCCGGACATCCCCCCTGGATCCGCGCCTGGTTTACGACCTATCGGCTGTCTTAATTTGGTTCTCCTCGGTTTCTCTTTCCGAACAGCAAGCCCTCGAATGTCAGCCCGTATCCAAAACGCTATTTAAGGGTAAGCAGGTAAAGGTAAGCAGGAAGCGTTCAGGTGCGCGTGTCGACTTCGTAATTTGCGCAGCGATTGTACCGTTACGGCAAATAAACAAAAGTGCACGGAACTTTACGGTTTTCGTGTTCTTTGTTTTTCAAGCACATGAATGAGCCGCATTGGAGTGCTTGTGATCACGAAAAAGGAAAGCAGCATATGACTAGCGTGCGCAGAAGCAGGGCTGCGCAGGCATCAATGCCTCACTTGATTTTTTTTTCTTTCGCGCAATGTGTTTGGTGTTTCAAGTGCTACTGTTATGCAGTACTCCCACTCAGCTACACGAGAAGCAAGTTCAGGAGCTCCTAACATAGCTGGTGTCATCTTCAGTGATGTGGTACATAGATACGCAAATTATTGTGTGATCTCTATGGACTGCGAGGGAGAAAATAATTAAAGGTCCTGTACCTGGGTGCACACGCCATATAAAATGTAATGCTTCTATGTCGTGCACGCTGCACTGGCCCACTAATTAGTTATGTTGCTGAGTAGGCCCATTATCGGTGTGAACTGCTTCTAATGCTTGATTTGTTTTCCTCTTATGTCGACAAGTATGAGCTAGAGCTTTCCCAGGGACTGGGTGCGGTGTGCAAAACATAAAAAAATAACTTTATCGCACTCATCTCAATCGCGATCTGCGAAGAGCAGACGACAATAGAAATGGCAAAGCAAGTTAAAAATGCAGCGCAGTATATGGTGGTCGCACGCGTCCAAAATATGATACTCGCCTTTAAGAGTCTAGCGTACAACATATCTTGTTTCTTTCATGCAGTACCTCAAGCTACCAAAATACATGTTTAGTTACGGATACCTTGAAGAAAAAAACTTCACCAACTGCACGACGTTGCAACTGCAGTGAAGCAGATGTTGCTACAGCTCCGTTCAAGCAGACAATGCCGTAGGGTGCTCTGGCTAAATTATCTCCGTGGTATATTTCTGTCAACACAAATGTGATCGCTTTAAAGAAAACACACTTACTGGCATTCAGAGATGACAAGACGGCTGCAGCCCTTTTGGAACCAGCCATTGTAGGCGAATGACAGCCGGAAACGTGCTGTGGCCCGCTGCCGCCCACTCCGTTCCCACAGTCCCCTGACCCTCATGATCCTCATAACAAAAGCATGACGGACATCTACAGGGGCTGGAAATTCTGGCTTATGCCAAATGTCCACCAGGGGCCGTATTCTGAAACGTTCGCCTAGGCGAAATTTCTTTTTTCGCTTTCAGGCGTGCGCCGATTGGCTGTTTTAGCTAAATTGGATGAGCTGATTGGGTGGTTGAGCCCGACGTCATTCAATTTTGCTCAACCAGCCAATCAGCGCGCACGCTGATTTCGCCTAGACGAACGTTTCAGAATACGGCCCCATGGTTGCTGATGTGCATGAAGCATATACCTGAGCTTATATTTTGAGAGTTTGGCGAATAGGCGCAGCTACGAGGACGGGGCTCGGCGATTACGTCGAACGACGTCATAGAGCGCTCTCCGTTTCTACGCCGTCCGCCAAACAGGCAATTTTACCATTTACTGTGACACTCCAGATTTAGAAAGTAATAAAGGAGGGCACGATGCCTGGCGTCAACCAGTGGCGGCCCACGCACGTCGTGTTGGCGATGGAGACCGCAGGAACATCCACAGTTCAAACAAGGGACGAAGGGTAGGCAGGCACTCAATCGGCATGGCTATTGTTACACGTCGGTGCTATCCTTTCGAGAGTTAAAACAGACCCAATCGTGGGGTGATATTTTCTAGCGATGCCTCTTCTGAAGCTAATGCCTTTTCGCGCTTACCACGCTCCTGAAGCGGTGTGAGCGACGCTCGACCTGCGTAATCAACGGGATCAGCCGGCCGTGAGAGGTGCATGATAAGACTGGCATTGAATCGAGCGGAAGGCCTATCTACGAAACAGTGGCCCTGGGTTTTTCTGTTCGATGATCGACTTGCGCATGAACAAACCGTACATAACGCACAAGAGATACACGTGTAACGCAGCAGTTATTCGTAGCAAGTACAAGTGCCACGAGCGTTGTTGAGAGGTACTGAAAACATGGCGCCACTGAGTTCGCCGGGCCGCCATGAGCGGCCGCTAGTACAGCTGCGGCTGCCATGGTTTCCCACATAAAAGGGGTTATGTCACGACAATGGGCGGGGCCTGCCAGTGCCAGGAGTGCGGCAAGAGGAAAGAGAGAGAGATGACATTTATTAGCTCCAAAGTGCGCAAAGATGAAGGAATCGCCCAACTCACGCAAATGTGGCTCCGGCACACACCACACAACTATTTTCAATTTAGATGTAGAAGGAGTTAAAGCTGGCCACCACAAAATCCATATTTTCTTACTCCAGCAACAATAAAAAAAGAAAAATAAAGGAAATACCAACACGTACTATACACACAGGAACACGTCACAAGCACAGAGTGACTCTACGGGACCCAGCGCCAAAAGGGCAGCAGAGCACTTATAAGACTGTCACCCATATCACACAGGAGGAGACTTATACGCATTACGCAGAAAAAGTAACC
The DNA here is from genome assembly GCF_013339745.2 of Dermacentor silvarum. Taxonomy (NCBI): domain Eukaryota; kingdom Metazoa; phylum Arthropoda; class Arachnida; order Ixodida; family Ixodidae; genus Dermacentor; species Dermacentor silvarum. Next base: position 8,997 of record NW_023605578.1, read on the forward strand.
GATTGTAATTACAAATACTTCTTTCGACTATGTAATTGATTGCGGTTACTAATTACTGCACAACGCGAAAGTAACTGAGCGATTACTAAAATGTAATCGTTTACATGAGCGGTACTTTCCTCCGTAGTTGGTTAATATTGCACATTTCCAATAAATAGAACGAGTTGCGCCGGCTCTTTCACTGAGTCCTCTGCAGTCCTTCACAAGTTGTTCATCTTCACTAAGAAGTACTTTTCAAAAGTTCTTCAGTAATATTCCCTCGTGTTCTTAGGACGATATCTGCAGCTACACTGAAAACTGGCTCAATTTGCACGCTGGATAGAAACACTGTGTTGTAATGTACTATACAAACAGCTCGCTAAAAAGAGTGGTTACTCAAAATGCCGCTATGTTCGGTTCTGTGGAATCTCTGAAATGTAGCTCCTCATTATTGCTGGGGGTAGCACAAGGCGCACCCGATAGGGCCAGTGAGTAACTCAAAAATTGTTCATAGCTAATTTCCTAGCATCAATGTTTGAAGTGGCCACCACTATTGCACCGTAAAAGCGCTGTTTCAGTTCATCGGCCAACGCAAGATCTCTTATTGGAAGTCTATAGATTAGCGCTCATTAAAAAATCACAAAGCGCACTTACGGCCTACCTCTGCTTATCAGAGCACGATCACATACCAAGCGAGCACTTAGGTCTTTTTGAAAGGACGTCTGTAAAGAAGATATTTAAACGGTCATGCAGTGGAACACGCTGTTGGTCACATTGAGAACATTCTATAATAATATGCTCCCCTGAATCGTCGGTGTTATCATAGACACTGCAATATTGGGACAATGCTCTCTGATGCGACAACTAAAGCGAGGTATATCGTCTATACGTCTAGGAGCAGACAATCCAGAAGCGCGTCGAGCAGGCAGTCTTTGTTTTGGTCCAGTGAAAACCGCGAGAATTAGTCACTTTTGTACAATAGTGAAGACTTTGCCTTTTAGTCGAACCAGGTGCCCGACGTTCCTGCCAGAAGGTGCGAACAAGGTTCTTGGCGTCTGATACAGAAAATTTAATCTGTGTCAGGGTATCTCATGTGAACGCTGCAGTAACTAATCTGTTTTCAGCCTCATTTCTTGCGATTCCAGCGTGGCTCGGTAGCTACTGAAAGCAGAAATCACAGCTTCGGTTTAATTTATGCCCTGGGGCTCTCTCAGTATCAACAACCATGTTATCGATTCCAACCGTACCGTCTGAGCACAGTTGGACAAATGGCGGGAACAGTGAGCACGAATGCGATGCTATGAGTCTAATACACACCCTCGCAATTGATGAAAGCTTCATAGCAAGCAGATAAAAACAAAAGTCAAGAAGACCAATTTTCTTTGTTTCTGTGCCTCTGTTTGTTCCTTTCGAGCACAACTAGTAGGTCAAAGTCTGGGCATGTCGTATTTGTCTTGTCTCGGGCCTTCGTTTTCTGTATATATATATATATAGCAATAAATGACTGCCTAGAAAACCCCTACTGGAAACCCCTAATGTTCCTTGCTAACACCAGGAGCCCAATGTGACGACGATGGGAACACTGATGACCACAACGACGGCGATGACGGCGTAGTGGCGGTGACAACGCTGACGACGACAACACCGATGACTGCTTCATCGCGGCACGAAAGTTGACTCGTCACGAACAGAAGACACGATGAGGACATCAGCGACAGACGCGACGAAAGCTGGGGCAAGTGTCCCGAACAGCTGTCGCAGTGAAATGCACGCGCCGGTGCAAGCACAGCGCTAATATGCGTAGGAAAATGTATAATCGCAGAAAGGCAAACGCCTCGCATAAAGTTGATCGCGTATGCACCCCTCTTGAAAGAAAGCAGAAAGGGCTGAACAAGCTATGGCGCGAAAAAATGAGCCCGCCAGCCCACTCACCCGCCTGACATAAGGCAGGCCGCTGTTCGTAGGCTGCATTAGCAGGGAATGAAGTCAGTGGTGGCACATGAGAAATACGAGCATCTCGTGAGAAGTTAATGGCCTTGAAGCTAATTAACAGCTGCGGGAATGGCCTCGGTGTGTGTATCCTTGGACAGAGTTTGCACAAAATGTTGCTATAAAAAAGGGACATGGAAGATATTTTCCTTCTTGTGCAGTGTTCTGACATCAAGCCTGGGTGAGGGCAATGGAGAAAACAAGAAATCATACCGCGCTGCGGGGACCAATCGTTAGAAGTTCATGGCACTTAGCGGAACTGAATTACACGTCAGCGTGCTATGTTAAGGCTATGCTGTGTAGCCGACCAGAATGATACAACAGTGCAGTGCAGCTGGCGGAATAAGCATACTGCAGTATCGGCTGAGTGTCGCCATTTGTTATACTAATGGTGATGCATCTGCTCGTACGCTATCAGATATGATGGTAATTGATCCTGACCGAAAAGAAAGAAAGAAAGAAAATTACTTTTTTTAGGGGGGGGGGGGTAGTGGAGGGTGCTTGCTTGCTTACGCGTGCGTTCGACGCTGATAAAAGGCGCATAAGGGTTGCATTTTCTGAAATTATTCACGTCAGATTTGATTCCTCCCAAAGCAACTGCTCCGCGGAGTTAACCATCTCTGAGGTAACGGCGGCGCGGTTTCATGTGAGCCAATGAGGAAGGGAAAAAAGGATGGGGAATAGAAGTAATCGCTTAAAAAAGATACGCAAATTGGGCTTTGTGCATCGCGAACTATACAGCGTATCCCTCCAATCGGTGATGCTTGCTTCCTACGCATAAGCTGTCCACCTGACATTTCTATGTTTCATTCTTTTTCTGTCGAATGTTCATGTGTGCGCCTAAACAACAAACGCGCGACGAATTGCTCATTCGATAAAGGAGTATTGCAGAAGACATGTGAAACACGACACAAGTTTGATTTCCATTAGCATCGTCTGGCATTGTATTCCTTCCGCAACTAGGCGTCACTAGAGCAGCAATGCTGGCTGGTTGGTATTGCATGGGAGAGAACTAATTGTAACGCGAAACGGCACAGGGACAGGATAAGAACAGCTTTTAAAGCAGCACACCACCGCTACAGCTGCTCGAGCTCGTGGCTCGACGGGGATGTGCAGTCAGGAACCGCACGCCCTAACCATCGAACTATTGTGAAACTTTCAGGAAAGTCCTGGAGGGCTGACTAGAAAAGGTTGAGTTCAACAGCCAAGTGTTAAGCCTTCGGCAAAGAAATCACAACGATCACCTCTTCCTTTCACAGTTGAGCTACTGCCTACATACAAAGTTCTGACCTTCCCGTATAAAGAATGAAGGAATAGAAAACCAGAAACACCAAAGCAGATACGGCTTCACATATGATATGCACAAAAACTGAAAAGCAGGGCAGACATACAGGTATTTGCCGCCTTGTAGAGATAATGCGGAAATATTTTCTTCTGAGCTGATTTCGAGCCTCAGTAGGAGATATACCAGACGTCCATGAATTGCGCGAGGGTGGCCAACGTATACACACCGCCCAACCGGAAACAGCGAAGCTGTTTAACCTGGGCGTTTGCCGTCAGTTGTACGCTGGAAAACCTCGCGGAGCAATGACATCACGTGCGTCACCTAGCCACGCCTCGCACAGCCGGTGCGAGGTGTTGCTAGGCGACGCACGTGACGTCATTGCTCGGTGAGGTTGCCACCCTCTCCCAAATTACCCTCGCCACAGCACGAGGCGCGGCTGACGTATCCGGCGTTCGTCGGCGTGCCCCGGCTGCAGCCGGCGACGAGATACGACATGCTGCATTTCGCGCCAGCCTCGTCACCCAAAATGGACCACATCCGCGTCTCGTAGAGCAAGATGGGCTGGTGGATAGCCGTGATTATGGAAGGCGCGAAAACCGACCCCTCTATAGTCCAACATGTGCACCGCGCCGCGCCGCCTAGACGCATACGCATTTTATACAAAACGAGGAGTTTCAGGATTATACGAAACTGCGAACTTGCCGCACGTGCCACCACCAGTATCCACCAGGCCATGTTCCTCGACGAGACGCGGATGCGGTCCATTCTGAGTGACGAGGTCACGCGAAATGCAGCATATCGCATCTCGACGCTGGCTGCAGCCGGGGCACGCAGACGAACGCCAGATACGTCGGCCGCGCCTCGCGCCAACTATAGAGTGCTGCGCTTTCCATGGCCTGGCGTCGCCTTGCGAGCGAGCTCGCGCGTCAACGCTACGTCAATATATAAAGTGGCCATTAGGATACTGCACGCCGACCCCGAGTATCGTCCTGAGACTCGCGGCCGGCTAAGTTTGGCTAAGAACCAGCCAAGCCAAAGCAAATTAAGAAAAGGAAAGCAAAGTTAAAGCTAGAGAAGGGGCGCCAGCTTCGCTGTTTGCCCAGTCTTCGCACCACTTAGTGTGAAGCTGCCCCTAATTTTTCCCGGGCCGTCATACCAAGGTAGACTTTCAAGCGTGAACTTCAGGCAATCAAAATATCTCTATTTGCAGTGCCTGCGTATCACTCCAAAGATTTCCGTTGTAATAGGTGTGCTCAAGAGACTTTTACAACGCTTAGGCCCGTATTAACAACGGAACTTACCCTTAACTTATGACTTAAATAGCCGGTCGATGCTTAACGCGTTTCATAGTCAAATCTTACTAGGTGAAATGTATTCGCCACTTGAATGCCGGAAAGTAAAGTACAGCTGTTGGCAACCTTAAGTGCGACTTTCGATGCTCTCGCCTAGCAAACAAGATGGCCGACTGGTACGGCAGTCTTAAGTGTTCCTTAAGACAACTTAAGGCAACATTAAGTGATTCACGAGCACGCCGGTTCTTCTTCGGAAAAGTTTGTTTTCTTTTTTTCCATCGTCCGCGTGGGTTGAAAACACACAACACACACACTCTACGCCCAAATCCGCAATTTCTGAGCCACAAAACCAAAAAAGTCAGGACGGCGACACACACGTACAACCGCAGTGGCTGCGAGAACCAACGTGAACTTGTGGCCAGGCGAGTTTGAGTAAAGCCCTAAAACCAAATAGTTCTTTTTGTTTTACTCAGGAGAATGCGCGCGCAAGCACTGCAACATTTATATCCGCATCACTCTGTCGCAAAAACGATTTTTTTTCAATTGAAGCGATCGTACACGTAAATTATTTACGTATCCTCGACACCAGACGACATACTTGACCCGAAAAGTGTTAGGCCCGTATTGACAAACGGAACTTATCCTTAACTTATAACTTAAGCAGCCGGTCGATGCTTAACGCGTTTCGTAGAGAAATCTTGTACTTAAGGTAAACTTTAATCGGCACTTGAATGCCGGAAAGTAAAGTACAGCCATTGGCAACCGTAAGTGCGACTTTCGCTACTCTCGCCTAGAAAGCAAGATGGCCGACTGCTACGGCAGCCTCGCCGACTTTGCCGATTTCGCCGGACGTGTGCACGACATTACGGAGGATGAGGCATACCGATGCGCGCCGCCATTACGGCCACGGCTTAGGGTTCGACAGAATCCCATGGAAGTATACAACGACGCGGAATTCTCGTGGCGGTACTGCTTTTCCAAGCAAGCGGTGCTACGGCTGTTGGAAATGCTGCCACTGGCCCAAAAAAGAACAACGAACGCGGTCACCCCGCGCCGCCGCTGCTCCAGCTTCTGCGATTCTACGCTGCCGGAACCTTTCAGGTTGTCACCGGGGACCTCATTAATGTTTCATTAATTTAATAATGCGCGAAACAAGCTTCAGGAGCATGGCGCGTTCTTCTCCGTAAAAGTTTTTCTTTTTTTCCCACCGTCCGCGCGGGTTGAAAACACACAAGATACACACTCTCTGCGCACAAACACCGCAGGTTTTCAGCAACAAAACCAAAAAAACGTTGGGACGGCGACACGCACAACCGCAGTGGCTGCGAGAACCAATGTGAACTTGTGGCCAGACGAGTTTGAGTAAAGCGCTTAAACCAAATAGTTACTTGTATTTTACTCAGCAGGATGCGCGTGCAAGCGATGCAACATTTATATCAGCATTAATCTGCTGCAAAAATTACTTTTTTTTACCGATTGAACCGATCGTACACGTAAATTATTTACGTATCCTCGACACCAGACGACATACTTGACCCGAAAAGTGTTACTTTCGAATGTGATACTAAAGCGTCGTTTTTGAAGTACTCTCCTAAAACTTTCCAAACACTTCCACTTTCCCCGCACTTATTGACGCCCTACTTAAGTTCCGTTTGTGAATGCGGGCCTTAGAAAGTCAATTAAGTTGCAAGCATCACAGCAAGAGCTATGCCACTCGGCAGAGAGTGCCTTAACTACCCGACACACCCAAGCGATAAGTGCCTGCACGTCGTCTTGCACCCGTGATTAAAAAGTACAGAGCTCGCATCGCACGAATCCAAGGCCCGTATTCACAAACGGAACTTACCCTTAACTTACTACTTAAGTAGCCGGTCGATACTTAACGGGGTTCATAAACAAATCTTGTAGTTAAGGTAAACTTTAATCCACACTTGAGTGGCGGAAAGTAAAGTACAGTTAGTGGCAACCTTAAGTGCGACTTTCGCTACTTCGCCTAGCAAGTAAGATGGCCGACTGCTACTGCAGCCTCGCCGACTTTGCCGATTTCGCCGGATGTGCCCGCGATGTTACGGAGGATGAGGCATACCGATACGCGTCGCCATTACGGCCACGGCTTAAGGATCGACAGAATCCCATGGAAGTGTACAACGACGCGGAATTCTCGTGGCGGTACCACTTTTCCAAGCAAGCGATGCTACGGATGTTGGAAATGCTACCACTTGTCCCAAAAGATAACGAACGCAGTCACCCCGAGCCGCCGCTGGTCCAGCTTCTAATCCCGCTGCTATTCTACGGCGCCGGAACCTTTCAGGTTGTCACCGGGGACATCGTTAATGTTTCGCAAGCAAATGTTTCTCGAATAATTGCACGAATGTAAAGAATAATTGCCGAGATTTTGTTTCCGCAGTTCGTGAAGTTACCAAATGCTAATTATTTGGCATTCGTAATGGAGGAATTCTACACCATCGCATGGTTTTCTGGTGTGAGCGGGTGCATTGACTGCACTAATGTACCCATCAGAAGTCCCGGAGGAGATGACGCGGAGGTTTTTCGCTGTCGAAAGGGGTACTTCTTCATAAATGTGCAGGTATGTTTATTATGCTGTCGTACAATGTACCGAGCTGCGAGAGAAACTGTCGGGGCTAAAGATAACGGTAGCAGTAAGCAACGTTACCGATTTCGCTTATACCAAATGACCACACATTTTTGCAATTAGCTAACTGCAATATCAAGGAGGCGTTTACACATTTCGTGCCTTACATTTCGAGAGCACTTGGAATGAAATATCCTGGTGAGGTGTGTGACGTTGTAATATGAGCCGTTTTTAAACACAGCTAAAAAGGTGGCTTGTCTTGCAGGCAATCACAAGGCCTTGGCTTCAATTTTGTGATTTGGTTGCCAACTGGCCCGGCTCACCACATGACAGCCGAATTTTTTATAATAGTCATGCCAGAGTCCAGTACGAAGAAGGGACTGTGCCTGGCATCCTACTTGGTGACAAGGGGTACCCCTGCAGGTCCTACCTCATGACTCCTTTTCCAGACAGAAGGCAGCCCTCAGCACAGGTGATTTGAAGTTTAAACACTACCGTAAAATCCAGCGAAGTAACAATTGTGTTCGAAAATGATGACTTAATTGAAAAACTGCTTTGTTTAGGTACAACAAGTGCCATTCCAGGACTCGCTGCAGTGTTGAGAGGACGTTTGGAGTATGGAAGCGAAGGTTTTCATGCCTTGAAATGACTCTTCAGATAACAAGATCAGTTCCTATCGTCATCACAGCTTGTGCTGCACTAGAACACTTCGGCCACCTCCTGAGACCCTGTCCCACCTCCTGCACAAAGCCAGGCAATACACAACGCCGATTCGCAAGCTCCCAGTCCCTCCGCTGAACCAACGCCACCAGGCATGCCTCCGTTGCCAGACACATCAAGTGGTTTCAGGATCAGAGACCGCATAGTCGCACAGTATTTTACGTAACTGGAATCAGACAAAATCACAGCAACAACAAAGACGTTTACTGTTTCTTCAAAGCTTCTAGCTGAAGCTTTAGCATTTCCGATTTCTTTTTTGGTTGGCTTCTTTCAGCCGAAGAAGCTGCATAGTTTGGTCATGTTCGGCTTGCCTGTGCAAAGATTTGTGTTTGTGCTCCAGGCGCACAAATTTCATTTTAAAGAAATGTTCATTTTTTCATGGTCGTCCTTGATGGCACTGAGGGGCAGCCAGTTCAAGGGAGACCGCCGTCTGTCTCTGGCTGCTGCTTGTCGTGGGGCGTGTTGTGCGAGCTGGCACAGGAGCGCTTGAAGTTGCTGCAGCACCGGGCTCTGTCACAGCAGCTTCCTGACTTGTTGTACCATGAACGAGCGCCCGGCTGTTTGTGGTAGCCGGTAATGGGGCAGCATTTGTTTCAGGTTCTGCTGGTGGCCTGCCGGCATCATCGAAGAACCAGTCACCGGGCTCATCAGCCGCGTCTTGACTACCTGCAGTAACAGTTTAAAGTGACCACAAAGCAACATGGCTCCTGCATTGCTACACTAAATGTTCTGCAATGTTCTGCAAATGTAGTGCAGCGACAGCAGGTGTGCACTGGGATTGGCATGACTGCGATTCGCCTGACACAGCGTGATGTCCGCTGCGGTCGCTGTCGAACGGATTTGACAGTCGAACTGCCATATGGGACGCTATAGCTCTGACTTGCTGTAGCTCGTCAGTCGCTTGGCTCGGTGAGGGTGTATCGCCACCTGAAATTGCAAGGAAGCAGTTATTTGTGGGACGAAAGGGTTTAACACATCACAAAAGCACATGAAATGATTACACGGCCATATGAAAACATGAAATGAATCTTTTTATGTTCACTGTTATTGTGTGCAACACAGCCAGGCATTCAAGATATGAACCTTTAAGAAATATCAAGGCACACCATACCATAGCTTATTCGGAGACACACATGGCTTATTTGCGGTGAGGGTCTAGCTGTTCCTAGAGCACTAGTATATTCAGCCGCAGGGGAAAGTCCCTGGTTTTGTGCTGCTGTAGCTTACTATTGTTTTTTCGATGGCCAAGCAGCGTCGAATACCGAGGAACAAACCGCTTTTTGAGAAGCGTAGGTTGTCTATCAATGTTGCTAAATGTAAAAAAAACACTTTAATGCTAATACTACATGGTAGCCATTTGACATATCATGCCAGACATATTCCAAATAAAGAAGGAGGGAAAAACACAGCAAGAGCGTGAATATTGAAGCTGTAGTTGGGAAAATCCGTTGGTTTTAGAAAGTGCTAATATACGATTGCAGCACCCAATATAACTTCTTTTCAAGAGCACAGCAAGTTGTTTGTGCATGATCACAAATAACCAAATAAATGCCGTAATTTCGGCACTGAATCATATCTGTACTATCAGCGTCAAAGGAAACTTGAACAGCGGAGCGCGTGGAGCAAGCATAAGTGAACGTATAGTGCGCGCCATCCAGTCATCACCACTGACAGGCGCGCACATCCAGTTTGGGCGCTGAGCGATAAAATATATTTTCGCTTCTGTTCTGGTTCTTATATTTGAATAGGAGAAAATAAAACTAAAAGGAAACAGAAGTTAAAATATTGCAGTTTACGGCGAGTACTGTCGCACAGTTCGCCGAAACCATAAGTGCTATTGGCGTCAAATGAAACGCTAACGGTGGTGCGCCTGGCGCACTGTGCACCGTCATCATTAGAGATACATTCGCTCGTGTGGTTTGCCGCTCGCACGCCACATTCATTTTTTTGGATCGGCAAACTTCTACAGCCTGGTATCGCTGGCAGCCACGACAGTGGCCGGCGTGAGCATGCCAAGGTAGATATACTTGGTAGCGAAGCTTCCATAGAAGCCCATACGTTCAAAACATGGTTGCTTACCGGCGGTTCGTGGGGCTTAGCGCCATCTGTGTGAGGAGGGAACACTTCCGGTGAAAGAAAAAATAATTTGACGTCATATCCGTCAAAAACAGAAGTGACGTCATTTTGTTCTCCTAGGCGCGAAATTTGTTTTCGGAGGCCTGCCATTAGAGCTGTATATTCAAATGCCCCGCCATTCGACTTCATGGGCGTTCCGAGTTTTCAGCGCGAAAAGCGATGCCGGAAAAGATCAGCCGTACGGGTGTCGAAATCGCATCGCTGCACAGAACATACTTTCTTAGGAGGACGACGAACGCTTTGGGCGTACATTGCGAAGAGTGCTCGTTCTTTCGTCGGATGCCAAGCCTGTCGGCAAGCGCTGTCGCGCGAAAACAACTAAAGTAAACAAGTATCTGACGGTCGCAAGTCACTACTTTTGACTGCACAGGTTAAGAAACAATAAAACTACCCGCGTCACCTAATTCAGACAAACGTCGACATGAAACACAACACATGTGAGGGGGGCGTAATGTAACAGGTGAACTTTACGAGCGCGCCTTTCCACGCACTCCAAGAGTTGCATGGCATTGCAAGTGATAGCGGCGTTAACGCCCGCCGCTATCGATGGGCGCTCTCACGGTGGGCCCTGAAAAAAGGTATTTATTGATAATGATCTAGTAAAATACAGTTGTATCTTTTCTCGCCATGCATATATAAAATGAATTAGGAATTTTATTTTTGTTCAATTTATCTAACTGCGTCTCGCTTTAATTTAAACACGATTTTTTTTCTTTCCCTGTGTTTATTCCCCCCCAAACATAGT